>NC_057810.1:644687641-644717071 GCF_018294505.1 Triticum aestivum
CGGAGCTCCGCCGGAGGGGGCATCTACCACGGAGGGCTTCTACATCAACACCATAGCCTCTCTGATGAAGTGTGAGTAGTTTACTTCAGACCTTCGGGTCCATAGCTAGTAGCTAGATGGCTTCTTCTCTCTTTTTGGATCTCAATACAATGTTCTCCCCCTCTCTTGTGGAGATCTATTCGATGTAATCTTCTTTTTGCGGTGTGTTTGTTGAGATTGATGAATTGTGGGTTTATGATCCAAATTATCTATGAATAATATTTGAATCTTCTCTGAATTCTTTTATGTATGATTGAGTTATCTTTGCAAGTCTCTTCGAATTATCCATTTGGTTTGGCCAACTAGATTGGTAATTCTTGCAATGGGAGAAGTGTTTAGCTTTGGGTTCAATCTTGTTGTGTCCTTTCCCAGTGACAGCAGGGGCAGCAAGGCACGTATTGTATTGTTGCCATCGAGGATAACAAGATGGGGTTTTTATCATATTGCATGAATTTATCCCTCTACATCATGTCATCTTGCTTAAGGCGTTACTCTGTTTTAACTTAATACTCTAGATGCATGTTGGATAGCGGTCGATGAGTGGAGTAATAGTAGTAGATGCATAATCATTTCGATCTACTTGTCTCGGACGTGATGCCTATATACATGATCATACCTAGATATACTCATAATTATGCTCAATTCTGTCAATTGCTCAACAGTAATTTGTTCACCCACCATAGAATAACTATGCTCTTGAGAGAAGCCACTAGTGAAACCTATGGCCCCCGGTTCTATTCTCGTCATATCAATCTCTATCAATTTATTATTTGCTTTGTTTTTACTTTGCCTTTTACTTTTCACTTTGCATCTTTATATCAAAAATACCAAAAATATTATTTATCATCTCTATCAGATCTCAACCTCGTAAGTGACCGTGAAGGGATTGACCACCCCTAATCGCGTTGGTTGCGAGTAGCTATCGTTTTGTGTAGGTACGAGGGACTTGTGCGTGGTCTCCTACTGGATTGATACCTTGGTTCTCAAAAACTGAGGGAAGTACTTACGCTACTTTACTGCATCATCCTCTCCTCTTCGGGGAAAACCAACGCAATGCTCAAGAGGTAGCAATAGCGTCACAATCTAAATAAGCAGGAGGCAACACCATATCCCCCTCTCGTGGGGCTATACCAAGATAATTAGCCACATGGGTCGCATAAATTCCTTCAAATAAATCTCCAGCCCTACCATTATTATGCAACCTACGTGCAACTATTGCCCCCAAGTGGTAATCTTTATTACCTAACACAGCACTCTTGAGGACACAAAGATCAGGGACACACATATGACATGCTTCATCTTTACCATTAATGCATCTACCAATGAAGAGAGCAAAATAATGTATAGCAGGAAAATGAATGCTCCCTATGGTAGCTTGTGATATGTCTCTAGATTCTCCCACGGTAATACTAGCAAGAAAGTCTCTAAATTCAGATTTGCTGGGATCATTAACATTGCCCCACTGCGGAAGTTTGCAAGCAGTTGTAAAATCCTCTAAGTCCATGGTATAAGATTTATCATAAATATCAAACAGGACACTCTGAGAATTACATGAACATTTATATTTAAACCTTCTCACAAATGAATTAGTCAATTGATAGTACTGAGGACACTTATCTTGTAAGAAATCCTCAAGGTCGGCATTACGCACATATGCGTCAAATTCATCCTTAATGCCTGCATTAACCATAAAATCGTCTGATGGCCACTCACAAGCTTGCACTTCTGCATCCCTCGGTAGTTCATCGTCTTGCTCACGCATAGCAAGCCTGGGTCCTTTCTTTATTGAGGAACCACCTTGATACATTCTCCTAGACATATTTCTTTTTCTGAAAAATTCCTGAAATTTTAGTAACTTCAAAGTAAAAGTGAATATAACTAAACAAGATTGGTAGCAACTACTCCCACAAGTGCCTAGAGCCTATATCATGCATTAGAATTGCTTGAGACCTCTTAAATTTGACATGCAAGCTCAAGAACAGGGTCACCTATGCAGCAAAAATTTGCAATGAATAAAGCACTGGAACAAAAACTAATTAGACCAATGGAGGAGTCACATACCAAGCAACAATCTCCCAAAGCAGTTTTGTGAATGGAGCTTTGAGCAAGGAGATCGAAAATCGCAGCAAAGTGAGCTAGAACTCGTGCTTGAGCTGGATGAGGATTTTTTGGGGAAGAAGATGGAGTGTGTGGGTGCAGGAATAAGTGGAGGGGGCCCACCATGGGCCCACGAGACAGGGGGCGCGCCCTCCACCCTAGTGGTCAGGTGCTTGCCCCTCCTGAAGTGTTTTTAGTGCCTAAAATCCTCAAATATTCCATCAAAAAAATACTAAATTTGCAGGGCATTTGGAGCACTTTTATTTTCGGGATATTTTTTATTGCATGGATAATTCAGAAAACAGACAAATAATACTATTTTTGCTTTATTTATTTTAAATAACATAAAGTAAAAAGAGGGTACAGAAGGTTGTGCCTTCTAGTTTCATCCATCTCGTGATCATCAAAATGAATCCACTAACAAGGTTGATCAAGTCTTGTTAACAAACTCATTCCGAATAACACGGAACCGGAGAAATTTTGAATAACACTAGGTTACCTCAACGGGGATATGAACATCCCCAACAATAAGAATATCATACTTTTTCTTGCCAGTAGGAAGAGGAAATTCAAAACCTCCAATAATGATAGTTGGACTTTTTTCAATAGAATTGATGCTATGAACTTGAGATTGTTTCCTCGGAAAGTGTACCATATGCTCATTTACCATTAACATGAAAAGTGACATTGCCTTTGTTGCAATCAATAACAGCCCCTGCAGTATTCAAAAAGGGTCTACCAAGGATAATCGACATACTATCGTCCTCGAGAATATCAAGAATAACAAAGTCTGTTAAGATAGTGACATTTGCAACCACAACAGGCACATCCTCACAAATGCCGACATGTATAGCAGTTGATTTATCAGCCATTTGCAAAGATATTTCAGTAGGTGTCAACTTATTCAATTCAAGTCTACGATATAAAGAGAGAGGCATAACACTAACACCGGCTCCAAGATCACATAAAGCAGTTTTAACATAATTTCTTTTAATGGAGCATGGTATAGTTGGTACCCCAGGGTCTCCAAGTTTCTTTGGTATTCCACCCTTAAAAGTGTAATTAGCAAGCATGGTGGAAATTTCAGCTTCCGGTATCTTTCATTTATTTGTAATGATATCCTTCATATACTTAGCATAAGGATTTACTTTAAGCATATCAATTAAGCGCATACGTAAGAAGATAGGCCTAATCATTTCAGCAAAGCGCTCAAAATCCTCATCATCCTTTGTCTTGGATGGTTTGGGAGGAAAGGGCATGGGTTTCTGAACCCATGGTTCTCTTTCTCTACCATGCTTCCTAGCAACAAAGTCTCTCTTATCATAACGTTGATTATTTGATTGTGGGTTATCAAGATCAACAGCAGGTTCAATCTCTACTTCATTATTTTTGCTAGGTTGATGTCACTCCCAATATGCGACCCTATCCTAAAGGAACTCGAAGGTCCCACCAAGGATAGAAGCGCATATTGGAGACGCTTTTGCGAGGTGGATATCATTACATCGTACCATTACATAATAGTTGGGGATACATACAAGAGGCATACAATGCCACACAAATACAACAACATCATACATAAGAGCATCATCCGACTACAGATGAAACACAAATAGAAACTCAAACGACATCCACCCTGCTAGCCCAGGCTGCCGACCTGGAACCTATCCCCTGATCGAAGAAGAAATAGAAGAAGAACTCCAAGACAAGTAAACATCGCTCTCGCATCATGATCATCGCATAACATGTACCTGCAACTGTTGTTGTAGTAATCTGTGAGCCACGAGGACTCAGCAATCCCATTACCATGGGTTTCAAGACTAGCAAAGCTTAATGGGTAAGGAATGGATAAGTGGTGAGGTTGCAGCGACAACTAAGCATGAGATGGTGGCTAACATACGCAAATAAGAGTGAGAAGAGAAGCAAACGGAACGGTCGAGAAGCTAGAAGTGATCAAGAAGTGATCCTGAAACTACTTACGTCAAACATAACCCCAAAACCATGTTCACTTCCCGGACTCCGCCGAAAAGAGACCATCACGACTACACACACGGTTGATGCATATTAATTCGATTCTGGTGTCAAGTTATCTACAACCAGACATTAACAAATTCCCATCTGCCACATAACCGTGGGCACGGCTCTCGAAAGTTTATACCCTGCAGGGGTGTCCCAACTTAGACCATCACAAGCTCTCATGGTCAACGAAGGATATTCCTTCTCCGAGGAAGACCCGGTCAGTCTCGGAATCCCGGTTTACAAGACATTTCGACAATGGTAAAATAAGACCAGCAAGACCGCCCGGATGTGCCGACAAATCCCGATAGGAGCTGCACATATCTCGTTCTCAGGGCACACTGGATAAGCTAAGCGTACATGTACCAACATAACCCAAGTTGCCAAGGGACGGTCCCGCACGGTGCTCTAGTTTGGACCAACACTTAGAGGAGCACTGGCCCGGGGGGTAAATAAAGAAGACCCCCGGGCTCCAGAAACCCAAGGGAGAAAGGCTTAGGTGAGGCAAATGGTAAAACCAAGGTTGGGTCTTGCTGGAGGAGTTTTATTCAAAGTGAACTGTCAAGGGGGTCCCATAAATCACCCAACCGCGTAGGGAACGCAAAACCAAGGAACATAACACCGGTATGACGGAAACTAGGGCGGCAAGAGTGGAACAAAGCACCAGGCATAAGGTCGAGCCTTCCACCCTTTACCAGGTATATAGGTGCATTAATTAAATAAGAGATATTGTGATATCCCAACATAATAATGTCCATCATGGAGCAATCTTCAACTTCACCTGTAACTAACAACGCTATAAGTGGGGCTGAGCAAAGCGGTAACATAGCCAAACAATGATTTGCTAGGAAGGGTGAAAAGGGTTAGAGGCTGACATGGCAATTGGGAGGCTTGAAGAACAAGTGATAGGTAGCGCAGCAAAGCGATAGAATGAAGCAACTAGCATAGCAATGATAGTAGTGAGATCCAGGGTGGCGGTCATCTTGCCTGAAATCCCGCCAGGAAGAAGAATGAGACCATGAAGAAGACAAACGGACGTAGTCGAACGAATCCTCACAACTCCGGAATGAAACCGAAGCTAACGAGAGAAGTAAACCGGAAAGAAGCAAACAACATGGGTAAACACACAACACATAAACATGACAAGATGCACAACCAAGCATGATGCATGACAAGGCTAGATGAGTCAACTCATGGCAAGAGATGATGCAAACAAAAACAACACATCAAAGCAAGTTTAAATGAGGCCGGAAACAACATATAACAAATCCGGTAAGTCCTCATATGCAAATTCTGAAATTGGTACAGATCTGAATAAACCTTAAGTTGAAGTTGTTAAACAGCAAGTTAAAATGCACCAAGATGATCTACACGAAATTCTAGTCAAGTTACATATAAGGTTCATTTAGTTCAGAGCTACGACCTAGAAGATATGAGCAAAACAAGTTAAACATGGCATTGATGCAAAATGCATACAAACATCAAGCAAACACTCCCAAAACATGGATGTAGCATGATAATATGAAACTACATGCAAAATCAAGCAAATTTCATATAGAGCACACTCCAAACGGAGCAACGGTGCAACACATACACTCCAAACAAGTTATAACAACAATCTGTCCAAAACAGCAACTAGGCATCTTGCAAGCATCAAAACAATATGCTACAATACCTCAACATGGAAGAAAAAGGCATGGACATGATGTACAGGTAAAGCATGACAAAACATGAACACTAAGCTATCTCCAAAAAACACTATAACATGCTCAAAAGGACATGACAAGATTGCAAATAATAACAGTTTCACGGACAGCAGAAATCACTGAGCATGACAGAAATTACATCAGGTTGCAATGTTTAGAGCTATCAAACAACATGATACAGGAACTTATCATGGCAAACAAAGGCATGGCATGCTAATGCTAAAGACAAAGAGCAAAACTCCCTTACTGAACTTATTCCAAAGATCAACAGAAAAGCTGGTAGCATCCATGCAAACATGGCAAATGATATGGCAGATTCAAGATAACAATACATGGCAGGAACAACGATAAGTAGGCATGTTGGTGAGCTTGTACCACTCTCCACAGAGGATTTCATGGCATGTGAAGTCAACCAACAGTAATATGACATAATTAGGAAGCTACACATGGAAAGAGCAAGTTCATAGGGTGCATGGATCACTAGCAACCCCGCGCTCCGGCGAGCCCCCATCAATGCCGGCCACCTCTCCTCCAAGTCCAGCGACGATTCTGGCGAAACCCCGGTGAACCTCGTTACCCGTGCCGAACCCTAGATCCAGATCCGAGGGGGTATATTTTTCTAAGTCCCGAAATATTTGCATATTCTGATGCTTCGTTCATCATGCCATAACTTCATGTGTGCTGCTCTGCTTTGTGCGTGTGATATATCAAAATGTTCATTGTGAGATGCTCTTAATTTTGTTACATTGTGTCATGTTTGTTTGAGTCCATCTTGATGCCCTTATCATCGTTGCAAGAGTGCTATATGATGTTAACTGCTGTCTGTTAACAGAACTTGGTGATTTGTCTTTTTCATTGCATTTTGTGTGTGCATTCTATGAGCTTGATGTCTACATGAGTTTTGAGCTACATAATGCCATCTTTACAGTGGTGCAATCCATGTATTTTTGGTGAGTCCTGTAGTGACTGCATCAAGCTCATGAAGTAGGGTAGTTGTTGTTACTGTTTTGCTAGGCTAAATCTGTTATATCATGATGCTATGTAACCTGCTTCTACAAGTCATTCTATGCATACTATAGAGATGTTCACTAAGGAAGTTTTGTTATACATGTCATGCTCTATCCATCATGCCCTTGGTTACGTTTATAGCCTGATGTAGCTTGTTGGAATCTTGCTCTCAAATTGCTAAATAATGTTGTTGTCAGCCTGTTAACATTAAGTTCAGTTTTGCCATGAGTTTTGCTAGTGATCCGTGAATCCTATGAACTTGCTCTTGCCATGTGTAGCTTCCTAATTATTTCATATTACTGTTGGTTGACTTGATATGCCATGAAATGCTCTGTGGAGAGTGGTACAAGCTGTTGGGGAACGTAGTAATTTCAAAAAAATTCCTACGCACACGCAAGATCATGGTGATGGCATAGCAACGAGAGGGGAGAGTAATGTCCACGTACCCTTGTAGACCGTAAGCGGAAGCGTTATGACAACGCGGTTGATGTAGTCGTACGTCTTCACGATCCGACCGATCCAAGCACCGAACGTACGGCACCTCCGAGTTCAGCACACGTTCAGCTCGATGACGATCCTCGGACTCCGATCCAGCAAAGTGTCGGGGATGAGTTCCGTCAGCACGACGGCGTGGTGACGATGATGATGTTCTACCGGCGCAGGGCTTCGCCTAAACTCCGCGACGATATGACCGAGGTGGAATATGGTGGAGGGGGACACCGCACACGGCTAAGGAACGATCACGAAGATCAACTTGTGTGTCTTGGGGTGCCCCCTGCCCCGTTATATAAAGGAGCAAGGGGGGAGGAGGCCGGCCCTAGGAGGGGGCGCGCCAAGTGTGGAGTCCTACTAGGACTCCCTAGTCCTAGTAGGATTCCACCTTCCTTGTTGGAGTAGGAGAAGGGGAAAGAGGGGGAGAGGAAGAAGGAAAGGGGGGTTGCGCCCCTTGTCCAATTCGGACCAGAGGGGGGGCGCAGGCCTCCTTCCTTTTGGGCTCTCTCCTCTATTCCCGTATGGCCCAATAAGGCCCATATACTCCCCGGCGAATTCCCGTAACTCTCCGGTACTCCGAAAAATACCCAAATCACTCGGAACCTTTCCGAACTCCGAATATAGTCGTCCAATATATCGATCTTTACGTCTCGACCATTTCGAGACTCCTCGTCATGTCTCCGATCTCCTCCGAGACTCCGAACTACTTTGGTACATCAAAACTCATAAACTCATAATATAACTGTCATCGAAACCTTAAGCGTGCGGATCCTACGGGTTCGAGAACTATGTAGACATGACCTAGAACTATTCTTGGTCAATAACCAATAGCGGAACCTGGATGCCCATATTGGCTCCTACATATTCTACGAAGATCTTTATCGGTCAAACCGCATAACAACATACTTTGTTCCCTTTGTCATCGGTATGTTACTTGCCCGAGATTCGATCGTCGGTATCTCAATACCTAGTTCAATCTCGTTATCGGTAAGTCTCTTTACTCGTTACGTAATGCATCATTCCATAACTAACTCATTAGCTACATTGCTTGCAAGGCTTATAGTGATGTGCATTACCGAGAGGGCCCAGAGTTACCTCTCCGACAATCGGAGTGACAAAACCTAATCTCGAAATACGCCAACCCAACATGTACCTTTGGAGACACCTATAGTACTCCTTTATAATCACCCAGTTACGTTGTGACGTTTGGTAGTACCCAAAGTGTTCCTCCGGTAAACGGGAGTTGCATCATCTCATAGTTACAGGAACATGTATAAGTCATGAAGAAAGCAATAGCAACATACTTAACGATCAAGTGCTAAGCTAACGGAATGGGTCAAGTCAATCACATCATTCTCCTAATGATGTGATCCCGTTAATCAAATGACAACTCATGTCTATGGCTAGGAAACTTAACCATCTTTGATTCAATGAGCTAGTCAAGTAGAGGCATACTAGTGACACTATGTTTGTCTATGTATTCACACATGTATTATGTTTCCGGTTAATACAATTCTAGCATGAATAATAAACATTTATCATGATATAAGGAAATAAATAATAACTTTATTATTGCCTCTAGGGCATATTTCCTCCAGTCTCCCACTTGCACTAGAGTCAATAATCTAGTTCACATCAGCATGTGATTCAACACCAATATTCACATCTGTATGTGATTAATACCCATAGTTCACATCGTCATGTGATCAACACCCAAAGGGTTTACTAGAGTCAATAATCTAGTTCACATCGCTATGTGATTAATACCCAAAAGAGTACTAAGGTATGATCATGTTTTGCTCGTGAGAGAAATTTAGTCAACTGGTCTGTTACATACAGAGCCGTATGTATTCTGCGAATATTCTTATGTCTTCAATACTCTGCATGGAGCTACTCTAGCTAATTGCTCCCACTTTCAATATGTATCCAGATTGAGACTTAGAGTCATCTGGATCAGTGTAAAAGTTTGCACCGATGTAACTTTTACAACGAACTCTTTTATCACCTCCATAATCGAAAAACATCTCCTTAGTCCTCACTAAGGATATTCTTGACCGCTGTCTAGTGATCTACTCTTAGATCAAAATTGTATTCCTTTGCTAAACTCAGAGCAAGGTATACAATAGGTCTAGTACACAACATAGCATACTTTATAGAACCTATGACTGAGGCATAGGGAATGACTGTTCATTCTTTTCTATTTTCTGCCCATGGTCGGGTTTTGAGTCTTACTCAACTTCACACCTTGAAACACAGGCAAGAACTCTTTCTTTGACTGTTCCATTTTGAACTACTTCAAAATCTTGTCAAGGTATGTACTCATTGAAAAATCTTATCAAGCGTCTTGATCTATCTCTATAGATCTTGATGCTCAATGTGTAAGCAGCTTCACCAAGGTCTTTCTTTGAAAAACTCCTTTCAAACACTCCTTTATGCTTTGCAGAATAATTATACATTATTTCCGATCAACAATATGTCATTCACATATACTTATCAGAAATGCTGTAGTGCTCCCACTCACTTTATTGTAAATACAGGCTTCTTCAAAAGTCTGTATAAAACCATATGCTTTGATTAGCTCATCAAAGCGTATATTCCAACTCCGAGATGCTTGCACCAGTCCATAGATGGATCGCTGGAGCTTGCACACTTTATTAGCATCTTTAGGATTGACAAAAACTTTCTGGTTGCATCATATACAACTCTTCTTTAATAAATCCATTAAGGAATGCAGTTTTGACATCCATTTGCCAGATTTCATAAAATGTGGCAATTGCTAACATGATTCAGACAGACTTAAGCTTCGATACGAGTGAGAAAATCTCATCATATTCAACACCTTGAACTTGTTGAAAACCTTTCGCAACAAGTCGAGCTTAGTAGATAGTAACACTACTATCAGTGTCCGTCTTCCTCTTGAAGATCCATTTATTTAACATGGCTTGCTGATCATCGAGCAAGTCAATCAAAGTCCATACTTTGTTCTCATACATGGATCATATCTCAGATTTTATGGCCTCAAGCCATTTCATGGAATCTGGGCTCATCATCGCTTCCTCATAGTTCGTAGGTTCATCATGGTCTAGTAACATGACTTCCAGAACATGATTACCATACCACTCTGGTGCGGATCTTACTCTGGAAGACCTACGAGGTTTTGTAGTAACTCAATCTGAAGTTTCATGATCACCATCATTAACTTCCTCACTAATTGTTGTAGTAGTCACAGGAACAGATTTCTGTGATGAACTACTTTCAAATAAGGGAGCAGGTACAGTTACCTCATCAAGTTCTACTTTCCTCCCACTCACTTCTTTCGAGAGAAACTCCTTCTCTAGAAAGGATCCATTCTTAGCAACGAATGTTTTGCCTTTGGATTTGTGATAGAAGGAGTACCCAACAGTTTCCTTTGGGTATTCTATGAAGACGCACTTCTCCGATTCGGGTTCGAGCTTATCAGGTTGAAACTTTTTCATATAAGCATCGCAACTCCAAACTTTAAGAAACGATAGCTTAGGTTTACTGCTAAACCATAGTTCATACGGTGTCATCTCAACGGATTTAGATGGTGCCCTTTTAAACGTGAATGCAGCTGTCTCTAATGCACAACCCCAAAACGATAGTGGTAAAATCGATAAGAGACATCATAGATCGCACCATATCCAATAAAGTGCAGTTACAACGTTCGGACACACCATAACATTGTGGTGTTCCACGTGGCGTGAGCTGTGAAACTATTCCACATTGTTTTAATTGAAGACCAAACTCGTAACTCAAATATTCTCCTCCACGATCAGATCATAGAAACTTTATTTTCTTGTTACGATGATTCTCCACTTCACTCTGAAATTCTTTAAACTTTTTAAATGTTTCAGAGTTGTGCTTCATTAAGTAGATATACTCATATCTGCTCAATTCATCTTGTGAAGGTCAGAAAATAACGATATCTGCCACGAGCATCAACACTCATTGGACCACATACATCGGTATGTATTGTTTCCAATAAGTCAGTAGCTCGTTCCATTTTCCAGAGAACGGAGTTTTAGTCATCTTGCCCAAAAGGCATGGTTCGCAAGCATCAAATGATTCATAACCAAGTGATTTCGAAAATCCATCTTTATGGAGTTTCTTCATGCGCTTTACACCGATATGACCCAAACGGCTGTGCCACAAATAAGTTGCACTATCATTATCAACTTTACATCTTTTGGCATCAATATTATGAATATGTGTATCACTACGATCGAGATCCAACAAACTATTTTCATTGGTGTATGACCATCAAAGGTTTTATTCATTTAAACAGAACAACAATTATTCTATGATTTTAAATGAATAACCGTATTGCAATAAACATGATCAAATCATATTCATGCTCAACGCAAACGCCAAATAACATTTATTTAGGTTTAACACTAATCTCGAAAATATAGGGAGTGTGTGATGATGATCATATCAATCTTGGAACTATTTCCAACACTCATCGTCACTTCCCCTCAACTAGTCTCTGTTTATTATGTAACTCCTGTTTTGATTTACTAATCTTAGCAACCGAACAAGTATCAAATACTTAGGGGCTATTATAAACACTAGTAAGGTACACATCAATAACCTGTATATCAAATATACCCTTGTTCACTTTGCCATCCTTCTTATCCACCAAATATTCAGGGCATTTCCGCTTCCAGTGACCATTCCCTTTGCAGTGTAAGCACTTAGTTTCAGGCTTTGGTCCAGCTTTGGTCTTCCTCACAGGAGTGACACCTTGTTTGCCATTCTACTTGAAGTTTCCATTTCTTTCCCTTTGCCCTTTTCTTGAAACTAGTGGTCTTGTCAATCATCAACACTTGATGCTCTTTCTTGATTTTTACCTTCGTCGATTTCAACATCACGAAGAGCTCGGGAATCGTTTTTGTCATCCCTTGCATACTATAGTTCATCACGAAGTTCTAGTAACTTAGTGATGGTGACTAGAGAATTCTGTCAATCACAATTTTATCTGGAAGATTAACGCCCACTTGATTCAAGCGATTGAAGTACCCAGACAATCTGAGCACATGCTCACTAGTTGAGCGATTCTCCTCCATCTTTTAGCTATAGAACTTGTTGGAGACTTCATATCTCTCAACTCGGGTATTTGCTTGAAATATTAACTTCAATTCATGGAACATCTCATATGGTCCATGACGTTCAAAACGTCTTTGAAGTCCCGATTCTAAGCCGTTAAGCATGGTGCACTAAACTATCAAGTAGTCATCATATTGAGCCAGCCAAACGTTCATAACGTCTGCATCTGCTCCTGCAATCGGTCTATCACCTAGCGGTGCATCAAGGACATAATTCTTCTACGCAGCAATGAGGATAAACCTCAGATCACGGATCCAATCCGCATCATTGCTACTAACATTTTTCAACACAATTTTCTCTAGGAACACATATAAAAATAAACATATGAAAGCAACAACGCGAGCTATTGATCTACAACATAATTTGCAAAATACTACCAGGACTAAGTTCATGATAAATTAAAGTTCAATTAATCATATTACTTAAGAACTCTCACTTAGAAAGACATCCCTCCAATCTTCTAAGTGATCACGTGATCCAAATCAACTAAACCATAACCGATCATCACGTGAGATGGAGTAGTTTCAATGGTGAACATCACTATGTTGATCATATCTACTATATGATTCACGCTCGACCTTTTGGTCTCCGTGTTCCGAGGCCATATCTGCATATGCTAGGCTCGTCAAGTTTAACCCGAGTATTCTGCGTGTGCAAAACTGGCTTGCACCCGTTGTAGATGGACGTAGAGCTTATCACACCCGATCATCACGTGGTGTCTGGGCACGACGAACTTTGGCAACGGTGCATACTCAGGGAGAACACTTCTTGATAATTAGTGAGAGATCATCTTAAAATGCTACCGTCAATCAAAGCAAGATAAGATGCATAAAGGATAAACATCACATGCAATCAATATAAGTGATATGATATGGCCATCATCATCTTGTGCTTGTGATCTCCATCTCCACAGCACTGTCATGATCACCATCGTCACCGGTGCGACACCTTGATCTCCATCGTAGCATCGTTGTCGTCTCGCCAACTATTGCTTCTACGACTACCGCTACCGCTTAGTGATAAAGTAAAGCAATTACAGGGCGTTTGCATTTCATACAATAAAGCGACAATCATATGGCTCCTGCCAGTTGCCGATAACTCGGTTACAAAACATGATCATCTCATACAATAAAATATAGCATCACATCTTGACCATATCATATCACAACATGCCCTGCAAAAACAAGTTAGACGTCCTCTACTTTGTTGTTGCAAATTTTACGTGGCTGCTACGGGCTTGGCAAGAACCGTTCTTACCTACGCATCAAAACCACAACGATAGTTTGTCAAGTTGGTCTATTTTAACCTTCGCAAGGACCGGGCGTAGCCACACTCGGTTCAACTAAAGTTGGAGAAACTGACACCCGCCAGCCACCTATGTGCAAAGCACGTCGGTAGAACCAGTCTCTCGTAAGCGTACGCGTAATGTCGGTCCGGGCCGCTTCATCCAACAATACCGCCGAACCAAAGTATGACATGCTTGTAAGCAGTATGACTTGTATAGCCCACAACTCACTTGTGTTCTACTCGTGCATATAACATCAACGCATAAAACCTAGGCTCGGATGCCACTGTTGGGGAACGTAGTAATTTCAAAATTTCCTACACACACGCAAGATCATGGTGATGGCATAGCAACGAGAGGGGAGAGTAATGTCCATGTACCCTTGTAGACCGTAAGCGGAAGCGTTATGACAACGTGGTTGATGTAGTCGTATGTCTTCACGATCCGACCGATCCAAGCACCAAACGTACGGCACCTCCGAGTTCAGCACACGTTCAGCTCGATGACGATCCCCGGACTCCGATCCAGCAAAGTGTCGGGGATGAGTTCCGTCAGCACGACGGCGTGGTGACGATGATGATGTTCTACTGGCGCAGGGCTTCGCCTAAACTCCGCGACGTTATGACCGAGGTGGAATATGGTGGAGGGGGGCACCACACACGGCTAAGGAACGATCATGAAGATCAACTTGTGTGTCTTGGGGTGTCCCATGCCCCCGTATATAAAGGAGCAAGGGGGGAGGAGGCCGGCCCTAGGAGGGGGCGCGCCAAGTGTGGAGTCCTACTAGGACTCCCTAGTCCTAGTAGGATTCCACCTCCCTTGTTGGAGTAGGAGAAGGGGAAAGAGGGGGAGAGGAAGAAGGAAAGGGGGGCTGCGCCCCTTGTCCAATTCGGACCAGAGGGGGGGCGCAGGCCTCTTCCTTTTGGCCTCTCTCCTCTATTCCCGTATGGCCCAATAAGGCCCATATACTCCCCGGCGAATTCCCGTAACTCT
The DNA here is from genome assembly GCF_018294505.1 of Triticum aestivum. Classification (NCBI taxonomy): domain Eukaryota; kingdom Viridiplantae; phylum Streptophyta; class Magnoliopsida; order Poales; family Poaceae; genus Triticum; species Triticum aestivum. Next base: position 644,702,402 of record NC_057810.1, read on the forward strand.
CCGGTACTCCGAAAAATACCCGAATCACTCGGAACTTTTCCGAACTCCGAATATAGTCGTCCAATATATCGATCTTTACATCTCGACCATTTCGAGACTCCTCGTCATGTCCCCAATCTCATCCGAGACTCCGAACTCCTTCGGTACATCAAAACTCATAAACTCATAATATAATTGTCATCGAAACCTTAAGCGTGCGGATCCTACGGGTTCGAGAACTATGTAGACATGACCTAGAACTATTCTTGGTCAATAACCAATAGCGGAACCTGGATGCCCATATTGGCTCCTACATATTCTACGAAGGTCTTTATCGGTCAAACCGCATAACAACATACTTTGTTCCCTTTGTCATCGGTATGTTACTTGCCCGAGATTCGATCGTCGGTATCTCAATACCTAGTTCAATCTCGTTATCGGTAAGTCTCTTTACTCGTTACGTAATGCATCATTCCATAACTAACTCATTAGCTACATTGCTTGCAAGGCTTATAGTGATGTGCATTACCGAGAGGGCCCAGAGTTACCTCTCCGACAATCGGAGTGACAAAACCTAATCTCGAAATACGCCAACCCAACATGTACCTTTGGAGACACCTGTAGTACTCCTTTATAATCACCCAGTTACATTGTGACGTTTGGTAGTACCCAAAGTGTTCCTCTGGTAAACGGGAGTTGCATGATCTCATAGTTACAGGAACATGTATAAGTCATGAAGAAAGCAATAGCAACATACTTAACGATCAAGTGCTAAGCTAACGGAATGGGTCAAGTCAATCACATCATTCTCCTAATGATGTGATCCCGTTAATCAAATGACAACTCATGTCTATGGCTAGGAAACTTAACCATCTTTGATTCAACGAGCTAGTCAAGTAGAGGCATACTAGTGACACTATGTTTGTCTATGTATTCACACATGTATTATGTTTCCGGTTAATACAATTCTAGCATGAATAATAAACATTTATCATGATATAAGGAAATAAATAATAACTTTATTATTGCCTCTAGGGCATATTTCCTTCACAAGCTCACCAACATGCCTACTTATCGTTGTTCCTGCCATGTACTGTTATCCTGAATCTGCCATATCATTTGCCATGTTTGCATGGATGCTACCAGCTTTTATGTTGATATTTGGAATAAGTTCAGTAAGAGAGTTTTGCTCTTTGTCTTTAGCATTAGCATGCCATGCCTTTGTTTGCCATGATAAGTTCCTGTATCATGTTGTTTGATAGCTTTAAACATTGCAACCTGATGTAATTTCTGTCCAGCTCAGTGATTTCTGCTAAGTCTGTGAAACTGTTATTATTTGCAATCTTGCCATGTCCTTTTGAGCATGTTATAGTGTTTTTTGGAGATAGCTCAGTGTTCATGTTTTGTCATGCTTTACATGTACATCATGTCCATGCCTTTTCTTCCATGTTGAGGTGCTGTAGCATATTGTTTTGATGCATGCAAGATGCCTAGTTGATGTTTTGGACAGATTGTTGTTATAACTTGTTTGGAGTGTATGTGTTGCACCGTTGCTCCGTTTGGAGTGTGCTCTATATAAAACTTGCTTGATTTTGTATGCAGTTTCATATTATCATGCTGCATCCATGTTTTCGGAGTGTTTGCTTGATGTTTTTATGTATTTTGCATCAATGCCATGTTTAACTTGTTTTGCTCATATATTCTAGGCCGTAGCTCCGAACTAAATGAACCTTATATGTAACTTGACTAGAATTTCGTGTAGATCATCTTAGTGCATTTTAACTTGCTGTTTAACAACTTCAACTTAAGGTTTATTCAGATCTGGACCAAATTTGAAATTTGCATATGAGGACTTACCGGATTTGTTATATGTTGTTTTCGGCCTCATTTAAACTTGCTTTGATGTGTTGTTCTTGTTTGCATCATCTCTTGCCATGAGTAGCCTCATCTAGCCTTGTCATGCATCATGCTTGGTTGTGCATCTTGTCATGTTTATGTGTTGTGTGTTTACCTATATTGTTTGCTTCTTTCCGGTTGTGCTCCTTCTCGTTAGTTCCTGTTTCGTTGCGATCGTGAGGATTCGTTCGTCTACGCTTGGTTCGTCTTCGTGATTCATCTTCTTCATGGACTCGTTCTTCTTCCTAGCGGGATTTCAGGCAAGATGATCGTTACTCTGGATCTCACTACTGTCATTGTTATGCTAGTTGCTTCGTTCTATCGCTATGCTGCGCTACCTTCACTTGCTCTTCAAGCCTCCTAGATTGCCATGTCAGCCTCTAACCTTTTTTCACCCTTCCTAGCAAACTGTTGCTTGGCTATGTTACCGCTTTGCTCAGCCCCTCTTATAGTGTTGTTAGTTGCAGGTGAAGTTGAAGATTGCTCCATGATGGACAGGATTATGTTGGGATATCACAATATATCTTATTTAATTAATGCATCTATATACTTGGTAAAGGGTGGAAGGCTCGGCCTTATGCCTGGTGTTTTGTTCCACTCTTGCCGCCCTAGTTTCCGTCATACCGGTGTTATGTTCCTTGATTTTGCGATTTATGGGACCCCCTTGACAGTTCGCTTTGAATAAAACTCCTCCAGCAAGGCCCAACCTTGGTTTTACCATTTTCCTCACCTAAGCCTTTTTCCCTTGGGTTTCCGGAGCCCGAGGATCATCTTTATTTACCCCCCCCCCCTAGGCCAGTGCTCCTCCGAGTGTTGGTCCAAACCAAGCGATGTCTGGCGCCCCCTGGGCAACCAGGGTCTATGCCAACCCGACGTCTGGCTCATCCGATGTGCCTTGAGAACGAGGTACGTGCGACTCCTATCAGGATTTGTCAGCACATCGGGTGGCTCTGCTGGTCTTGTTTTACCATTGTTGAAATGTCTTGTAAACCGGGATTCCGAGATTGATCGGGTTTTCCTGGGAGAAGGAATATCCTTCGTTGACTGTGAGAGCTTGTGATGGGCTAAGTTGGGACACCCCTGCAGGGTATAAACTTTCGAGAGCCGTGCCCGCGGTTATGTGGCAGATGGGAATTTGTTAATATCCAGTTGTAGCGAACTTGACACCAGATTCGAATTAAAATGCATCAACCGTGTGTGTAGCCGTGATGGTCTCTTTTTGGCGGAGTCCGGGAAGTGAATACAGTCTTTGTGTTATGATTGTGCATAAGCAGTTTCAGGATCACTTCTTGATCACTTCTAGCTTCTCGACCCTTCCGTCGCTTCTCTTCTCGCTCTTATTTGCGTATGTTAGCCACCATATTTGCTTAGTGCTTGTTGCAACTCCACCTCATTACCTTGTCCTACCCATAAGCTTAAGTAGTCTTGATCTCGCGGGTTTTGAGATTGTTGAGTCCTCGTGACTCACCAGATACTATCACAACAGTTGCAGGCGCCGATGATACCAGTGCAGCTGATGCAACCGAGCTCAGATAGGAGCTCAACGAAGGTCTTGGTCTTTGCTATGTTTCGTTTCATGTTGATCAGTAGTGGAGCCCAGTTGGGATGACCGGGGATCTAGCAGTTGGGTTATCTTCTTATCTTTTGGCTTCGTCCGTAGTCGGACTATGTGTGTACTCTGAATGATGTATCAATTGTATGTTCATTGTGTGAAGTGGCGATTGTAAGCCAACTCTTTATCCCATTCTTGTGCATTACATGGGATTGTGTGAAGATGACCCTTCTTACGACAAAACCACCATGCGGTTATGCCTCTAAGTAGTGCTTCGACACGTGGGAGATATAGCCGCATCGTGGGTGTTACAGTTGAGCATCAACATGAACATTATTATTAACATTATCATTGGGTTCATGTTCATCACATGATTGTGTTTCAGCATTAGAAATGGAAATATCATTGGGATTCTCAGATGTGTCTACAACGGGTTCACTAGAAGCATGCAAAGTCCTATTGTTTTTCTTTTTCTTCTTTTTGGAAGAACTAGGTGCCTCTAAATTATTTCTCTGAGAATCTTGCTCGATTCTCATAGGGTGGCCTTCAGGATACAAAGGTTCCTGAGTCATTCTACCAGTTCTAGTAGCCACTCTAACAGCAAAGTCATATTTATTATTTAATTCATCGACCAAATCACTTTGAGCTTTAAGTACTTGCTCAACTTGAGTGGTAACCATAGAAGCATAATTGCTAATGAGTTTAAGTTCACCTTTAACTCTAGCCATATAATCACTCAAGCGTCCTATCTCGAAATAATAATTCTTTAATTCTCTACCAACATAAGCATTAAAACTTTCTTGTCTAGCCATAAAGTCATCAAATTCATCTAAGCATGGGCTATGAAATTTAGTAGACGGGATTTCAACTTTATCATATCTATAGAGAGAATTTACCTTTACTACATGTGTCGGGTTATCAAGACAATGTGGTTCTTCAATAGGCGGTATATTAAGACCATGTATTTCTTCAATAGGTGGTAAATTCTTAACATCTTCAGCTTTAATACCCTTTTCTTTCATTGATTTCTTTGCCTCTTGCATATCTTCAGGACTGAGAAATAGAACACCCCTCTTCTTCGGAGTGGGTTTAGGAATAGGCTCAGGAGTTGGCTCAATTGGTTCAGGAATTGCCTCAGGAATTGGCTCAGGGAGAGTCCAATTATTTTCATTAGTCAACATATTATTCAATAACAATTCATCTTGGTCGACTGTTCTTTCCTTAAAAACACAACCAGCACAATTATCCAAGTAGTCCTTGGAAGCATCGGTTAGTCCATTATAAAAGATATCAAGTATTTCATTTTTCTTAAGAGGATGATCAGGCAAAGCATTAAGTAATCGAAGAAGCCTCCCCCAAGCTTGTGGGAGACTCTCTTCTTTGATTTTCACAAAATTATATATTTCCTGCAAGGCAGCTTGTTTCTTATGAGCAAGAAAATATTTAGCAGAGAAGTAATAAATCATATCCTAGGGACTACGCACACAACCAGGATCAAGAGAATTAAACCAAGTCTTAGTATCACCCTTTAATGAGAACGGGAATATCTTAAGGATATAATAATAGCGAGACTTCTCATCATTAGTAAACAGGGTGGCTATATCATTCAACTTGGTAAGATGTGACACAACAGTTTTAGATTCAAGGCCATAAAAAGGATCAGATTCAACCAAAGTAATTATTTCAAGATCAACAGAGAATTCATAATCCTTATTGAAAGAACATGCGGTGCCCCCATGTTTGGTTTTGGTAATTGATGACAATCTCTATGGACTAATGGTTGTCTTGAGTTATATTTGAAGGATTTGTCCATAGGCTTTTCTTGAAGTCCATGTGTTGGTTTCAAGGAGTTTATGAGTTGACCAAGGTGCTATTAAGGAATTATCCAAAGATTGTTCATGTGAATGTTGAGCTTATTGCAAGCATGGCTTGAAGAATAAGATTGCGTGATCATTCATGTTTACCTTCAAGACATCATCCAAATGAAGAGAGTTGGAAAGATTCAAGATTGATCAAGACTAAGTCAAGAGTAAATCAAGTTGATCAACTCACAAAGCATAGAAGATGTACCGAGAGGGATCAAGTGATCCCATGGTATGGTAAGCATTGTCCATTGCACTTTGTGTACTAACCCATGGTCTATGTGAGAGTTCTATGTGGGGTTAGGTGCGTGTCCATGGGCTTGCGTCAAGAGGAAAATATCATACAACCCATGGAAAGGATGACATCAAGTGGTAATCGTCATCAAGATTGCTATGTGCAAGTTCAAGTGGAGCATCGATCAAGTGCTTGAATCTTGTCATCAATTGTGGTGTCAATGGACTTGTGAAGATGTGCCGAAGAGTGGCTCACCCATAGTGTACTATGGGGGAGCAATCATCTAGTCTTCATCGAGCCAACGCAATCAAGAAAGGTGGTCCAACTTTAGGGAGTCAAGATATCATCATCATCTAGCTCAAGTGGACCATGTGCAAGGCAAAGGTTTTCCCTTGATAGGTTTTCTATTTTACCGGTCTCGTGGTGGTAGTTGGGAGACCGGGTTATAGGATCGTTTGCCGTACTATAGGGGGGCTCTCAAGTTGGTAGCTTGATCGTATCGTTAGTAGAGAGATCAAACCATTGCATCCTTGCATCATGTTTCTTGGTTCTTGTTTGGTTCTCTTTGTGAGTCTTAGAGCTTATGGTCATCTTGATGACAAGCTTGGGTTCATCGAAAACGGAGTTCGCAAGCGTCTTCTATGATGTTTTCGGTGTTGGAGGTTTTACCGGTCTTATCCGATAAGGGTTCTCACCATTTTCTTATGGGACTATTCTCATTTGCTTATTCTTTATATTTCCATCAATATTGTGTTAGCCCATGTCTTTAGCTTTCCAACAAACTTGGTTTCGTTGAATTCGGAGTCCGTTTGCAAAAGTTGTGGCCGTTTTGGTAAAGGCTGCAGCGGTACTACCGCGACTAGAGCGGATGTAATTTTTTACTACCACTCCAGAGCGGTACTACCGCGGCTCCTGAGCGGTAGTACCGCTCCAGAGCAGTACTACTGCGGCTCCTAAGTGGTAGTACCGCTCCGGACCAAAATCTCGTGTTTTTCTCAGCGGAAGTAGGCACAAAAGTATTTTTTTAGTACCACTCGCAAGCAGTAGTACCACTACCATTTGCGGTAGTACAGTGAGGTCGAGCGATAGTACCGTGAGGACAAGCGGTAGTATCGCTCCGGCATTTCTACTGGCCTTTTGCCTCCTCGCTGTTGTTTTTCAAAGGGGTTCTACCGCCCTAGCGGTAGTACCGCTCCTTGGAGCGGTAGTACCGCTCTGTGCGGGTTGTATAGCATAACGGTTGGATTTTTTCCCACCTATAAAAGGGGGTCTTCTTCCCCATTGAACCTAATCCCTTTGAGCTCGTGTTCTTCCCCCATTGTTGACCTTCTTCGAGCTTGCTAACTCTCAATCCCTCCATGGATTGTTGCTAGTTTGTGAGGGAAAAGAGAGAGGAGATCTAGATCCACGTTTCCACCAATCACTTTCTCCTCTAAGTGAGGAGAACCCCTTGGATCTAGATCTTGGAGTTCTTCGTGTTCTTCTTTCGTTCTTCCTCTCATTTTCCTCCCTAGCATTAGTTGCTTTGGTGGGATTTGGGAGAGAAGGACTTGGGCACTCCGTGTGCCCTTGCCATTGCATTTGGTGCATTGGTTTGAGTTCTCCTCGGTGATACGTGGAAGTGAAGTTTGAGAAGCTTATTACTCTTGGGTGTTTGGGCACCCTAGAGATTGTTCCTCTTGGGTGCCTTGGCGCCCTAGACAGTTGGTGGTGTTCGGAGCTCAATCATTGTGGTGTAAAGCTCCGGGCAAGTGTCGGGGTCTCCAATTAGGTTGTGGAGATCGCCCCGAGCAATTTGACGGGTTCTGGTGACCGCCCCCAAGGGTTGCCAAAGTGTACGGGTTCGGTGACCGCCCCCAAGGGTTGCCATTTGTACGGGTTCGGTAACCGCCCTCAAGGGTCCCTTAGTGGAATCACGGCATCTTGCATTGTGTGGGGGAGTGAGGAGATTATGGTGGCCCTAGTGGCTTCTTGGGGAGCATTGTGCCTCCACACTGCTCCAAACGGAGATTAGCATCCGCAAGGGTGTGAACTTCGGGATACATCATCGTCTCCGCATGCCTCGGTTATATTTTACCCGAGCCCTTTACTTATGCACTTTACTTGGTGATAGCCATATTGTTCTTTGTCATATATCTTGCTATCTCATACTTGCTTATCTTGCTTAGCATTAGTTGTTGGTGCACATAGGTGAGCCTAGTTGTTTTACGTTTTGTGCTTGTCAAATTAACTGCTAGGTTTATTCCGCATTTGTTCAAGCCTAAACCGTAATTATTTTAAAGCGCCTATTCAACCCCCCCCCCCTCTAGGCGACATCCATGATCTTTCAATTGGTATCAGAGCCTCGTCTCTCTTTGTTAGGCTTAACCACCTAGAGAGTAAAGATGTCGACTAGGGGATTAGGATTCTCTGACACTCTTAGTTTCGATGGCACAAATTTTGATGTTTGGGTAATTCGCATGCTTAATCTCTTTAGGGTCATGGACCCAAATTTAGAGTGAATTGTAGATATGGGTTTTTCTCCTCCAAAGGATCCCCAAAGATTATCTTCAGAGGATGAGAAAAACTCTTATCTCAATGCTCAAGCTTCTAATGTGCTTTTTGATGCTTTGAGCAATGTAGTTATTTTTCAACTCATGCCGTTCCGGGATGCTCATGAGTTGTGGACAAAGCTTCAAGATAAATATGGTGTGTCCAATATTTGTGGGGATGATTGTTCCCCCTCCACCTCCGGTCGTATAGTCTTCTCAACTTCTTCTACTTCACCTACATGTGGTTTGCCACAAGGTAATGATATGGTGAGTAGTGTTGGTCATTGCAATGATGATAGTATGCTTATTGTGGATGATCTTTCATCACTATCTTATTGCAATGCTCCCTCTTTGGGCTTTAACACTTCGAGCACTCCAAATGTTTCACATGCTTGTGTTGATAATCCTTGCATATCATGTAGAAATTGCTTGACTAGATCTCATGATGATATGCTTGCTATGTCTTGTTGCCATGATAAAAATGCATCTATTTCCTCAAATTGTTGCGCTAACAATGTAGAGGAAACCGAACACTCCATGGAACAAGATGTGGTGTTTAATGGTGCCTCAAGGGATCCTACATCATCATCTATTGATTTTTGCCTTATGGTTAGGGCGTCAAAGGTATCTCCTACTTTGTACCCCAATATGTCTCTTGATGATGATGTTGAGGATAATGATGAAGAGAATGATAATGTTGCCTCCTTAAAAACTAAGGGGGAAATGATTTTTAAAGCTCTTCATAAAAATAAAATTGCTCGTTCCAACTTCATGGAAATAATGTCCATTGCCATTGATGGCAAGAAATACATTGAGGAGTTGGAATCTCATCTAGAGGAGCATGAGGTCACCATTGAGAAAATGGAAGGTCATGGGCGTGATTACGCTAATGAGATTGCGGACCTCTCTCAAGCTCTTGAACTTGAACAAACCACCAAGGAATCTCTTGAGGAGACTTTTGCTCTAGAATTGTCTAGAGTGAAGGAATCTAATGATAGAGCTCTTCAGGTGGCCAATGTTTTTGAAACTAAAAATGCTAAGCTTGAAGTTGCTCATGCTAGACTCCTTGAGGATTTTGAGCACCTCGAAAATGGCTCAAGGGTCATCAAGGGTGAGCTCATCAAACTTACCGAGTCTCATGCTCAACTTGAAGCTTCTTATTTAAAAGAGCTTTCCAAGTTGTCCTCTCCTATTGTTGTAAATGATGATGCTTGTGCTACTAACTCTATTACTTGTGAAGCATCCATTTTGAAGGAGAATGTTAAGCTACGGGCTACTTGAGGTGCTATCTAGCAATTATGGGAAATTGGAAGAAAGTCATGAAAAGCTCTCAAGCTCTCATGATGATCTTCTAGTATCCCATAGTGTGCTAAAGATAGCTCATGAGGCCATGATTGCTAAGATAACATCTAGTGAGCCTCATGTGGATACTAGCACTACTTCTAGTCAAAATAGTATATTGCCATGTGCTAGTCCTTGTAATTCATCTACTCACAATGTTGGTACATCTTTTGATGAATTGCTTTCCTTTCCTTGTTGCTCTAACGATGAAGCTTATACTTCCTCTAGTACTTGTGTTGAGACTAACCATGTAGAGGAAATCAAAGAGCTCAAGGCCCAAGTCACTTCTTTGAAGAAAGACTTGGAAAAGGGTCATCAAGGGAAATCCACACTCAACAATATCTTGAGTGTTCAAAAATCCCCCAATGACAAAGGTGGACTTGGATTCAACTCCAATAAGAAGAAGAAGAAGTCCAAGATGAACAAAAGGAAGGGCCAAGAACAAGTCAAGAATTCGGCCAAGATTGTTTGCTTCAAGTGCAAAGTCGAAGGGCATCATGTTAGATCTTGCCCATTGAAGAAGAAGGCCATTAGTGTCAAGCAACAAGGGAAGAGGGCACAAGTTCAATCTCATGCTCAACATCAAGTTGAAGAAAGACCTCTTCCCAAGAAGACTCAAGTTAATGCTTCTCAAATTGAGAAATCAAGTAAGAAGAAAGTGAAGAGTAGACGTTGCTACTTATGTCGTGAGAAAGGTCACGTCACTTCTTCATGCACTAGTGGTAACTTATCCAACCCAATTATTATTGATGATATCTATTCTCTTGGTAAGGATAAGGTTGGCAATGTGTTTGCGTTGGTACTCAAAGTGGTGTCAAGCAAAGAACCATTTGGGTAGCCAAACCTATTGTGACTAACCTCTTAGGACCCAACTTGGTTGGGGACCAACAAGCTCAAACTTGATCAATAGGTGTTGTTGGAGGGCATTGGAGACTTGGCTACATTATGAAGAATTAAGGGGTCTTCATCACTCTTATTGTCTCAAGCCAAGTCAATTGAATCATCAAGTTTATATCTTATATCCAATGTGCCTCCTTGCGGTAACTTGTACTTAAAATTGCTTACATTCAAAGTTACTTGCCCTCTTGCATGTTTTGGTTTTGTTCCTTGCATGTGTTTGTATATGTTGTGATTCCAACTTGCTTATCTTGAGCAATCAAGTATGTGTGTGTTGGTTCGCACATCATGTACACGTGTGTCGTGCGTTGAGCCTTTATGCTTCTTGTTTGTATCCTAGTTGGCTCGTGTGAGAGATTAATGGAACATCCCATTTTGGGGGAGTGATGTGCTTTGTGCACCTCACAATCCTATAAGTGTGTGTACATGAAGAATACCATCTAGTATTGATATTACAAGATTATCTAGTCGCTAGGTGGTATATCTCTCATGAGAAATTCAAATTATAAATAGTTCATTAATTATCTCTTGTTTGTTCCTCTTATTGCCTATTGTTAAGTTCTTATTGGTATCACATTATGGGGGAGTAATATGGTAAGTGCATATTACAAGCCTAGAAAATGTGTACATTTGAGATATTGTCACCTAGAATTGATATTGTAGATTATCTTGTTCCTAGGTGGCATGTTAGCTCTACAAGTTGCAATTTGCTTGTGTTTGGTGTGAAGATGATGTCGGATACTACAAAAAATATGTCAACTAGTGACCTTCTGTCAGTGACCCTGGAAGAATTGGTCATAGATCTATGACCATTTGAGACCAATTGGTCAAAAGTTATTCGGGGGGCTCCAAACCCTAAACCATTGCGACCATTATGGTCAGAAAGGTCGTAATTTCCTTACACGAAATGGTCAAAAAGCAAACAGTGCAGGTCCACTGCCTTATTTCTAGTTGTTAACGACCAATATAGATGGTCATAGCCTTGTAGATTGTGGTGGGTTGTGATGACTAGGCGCCATCTCATCAGTTTTGCCTATGTGTCATGTCCATGTGTCAATTTTTGCCCTAGGTTGTGAAGCAACCTATATTTCTGTTATTCCAAAAATCCCCAAAAAATTCTCATAAATTGTTTGGATCATATCTTCATCAAATATGTCAAAAATCTTCCTTGCCTAGTTCAAAAATAACTCAACAATATTCATTTTCCTATCATGTTCAAAGCAGCACTTTGTGAAGGAAGTACCACTTTGGCATGTCCAAATGGTATCCATTTTCTACAGTGCTTTCCTATGCCCAAATAACCATCCTCCACCAAATGCCAGCTCAATCCATTCATTATTTTGAGCCCAGCTTCAACATTCGTATTTATGTCCAGTGTGGTACTTTGCAAAGCAAGTACCACCTAGGCTCCTCCTTTTGAGGTGAAAATTTGTGAAGACGGTCTTCTTAGTAACTGATCATCATCAGCCAAAACTCACGCCCATTAGCCATGTGCATTTCTCATACCGCTAATCAAACACTTGGCTGCTTATTCATGTTTGAGCATCGATCGGTCTCCTCGTGAGAATCTTATGTTGTGATTTTTCTTCCTAGCACCTACCTGGGGAGGGCCCAACCCACTAGACATGCCTAGGCCTCCCAGAACACATGGCAACGCCATGGTCACGTGGTGACCACGCGGCGGGCATGCGAGCTTACGCGCTCTAGAGTTGGGGCCCTCGGCCACCGTCCAAACCTCGATGTCTCGCCATAAAACCATGTATTTATGATTAAATAGATACTTATTTACCTATAAATGCTTTTTGGAAAAAATAAAGAGCAAACTATGAGGCAGCTGCAGTTCAAATTTGACCCGCTTCCAACTAAATCGACGAGAATTTGTCTTTTTCACCAGAGGTGGATCAAAACTTTTGACACCCAACCATTTTGTCAATTGTGCATTAAACATGGCCTAGTATTTTATAAAATTGATTTGGTCCATTTTTGCAACAATTATTTGGTAGTTCCTTCACAAAAAAACCTCCTTTTGGGCACTCGGAAAATGGAAAATGAATTTTCCGTGCAAAGAAAATGAAAAATTCCTTAGGCAACATTGTTTAGAATTCCAATATGCACCCTTGTGCACAATATGAGATAATTTGAACAAACTATGCCATGAATGTGGCCATAAGATTGATCATTTGGCTTGAAAGCCATGAATCTTCACGCATGATAGCTCATTCCTAAGAACACTTTTTAAAAATAATTATCGTATTACAAGTTTATTATTTTTCATGGAAACTTGGTCACATATAATGACACAATGCGAAGGTTTTCTAATTTTTTGAATTTTGTTTGAATTTTTTATGCCCGTTTCAAAATGCGGTCAAAACGGCGGGCTTGACCGTTCCTAGCTAGTGGTTGAATCTTGGAAAACTTTTGGTGTTTCTATGATAAAATAGATACTTATGTACCTAGAAATGATTTTTAGAAAAAATAAATAGCAAATTACGAGGCAACTGCAGTTCAAATTTGACCCGTTTCCAACTAAATCAGCGGTAATTTGTCTTTTTCACCAGAGGTGGATCAAAACTTTTTACACCCAACCATTTGGTCAATTGTGCACTAAACATGGCCTAGTATTTTATAAAATTGATTTATTCCATTTTTGCAACAATTATTTGGTGGTTCCTTCAAAAAAAACCTCCTTTTGGGCACTCGAAAAATGGAAAATGTTTTTTTCGTCCAAATAAAATGAAAACTTCCTTAGGCAATATTGTTTGTCATTCCAATATGCACCCTTGTGCACAATATGAGATCATTTGAACAAACTATGCCATGAAGGTGGCCATAAGATTGATCATTTGGCTTGAAAGCCATTGATCTTCACACGTGATAGCTCGTTTTTTAGAACACTTTTTTAAAATAATTGCCTTATTACAAGTTTGTTATTTTTCCTGGGAACTTGGCCACATATAATGACACAATGCGAAGGTTTCCCAAATTTTTGATTTTTTTTGAATTTTTTATGCCCGTTTCAAAATGCGGTCAAAACGGCGGGAATGACTGTTCCTAGCTAGTGGTTGAATCTTGGAATTTATTTTATGTTTCTCTGATTAAATATATACTTATATACCTAGAAATGATTTTTCGAAAAAATGAAGAGCAAACTACAAGGCAGCTATAGTTCAAATTTGACCCACTTCCGGCTGAATCGGCAGAAATTTTTCTTTTTCACGAGAGGTGGATCAAAACTTTTTACACCCAACCATTTGGTCAATTGTGCATTAAATATGGCCTAGTATTTTATAAAAATGATTTTGTCCAATTTTGCAACAATTATTTGGGAGGTCCTTCACAAAAAAAACCTCCTTTTCGGCACTCGAAAAATGGAAAATGGTTTTTTCGTCCAAAGAAAATGAAAACTTCCTTAGACAACATTGTTTGGAATTCCAAGATGCACCCTTGTGCACAATATGAGATCATTTGAACAAACTATGCCATGAATGTGGCCATAAGATTGATCATTTGGCTTGAAAGCCATTGATCTCCACAGGTGATAGCTCGTTTCTGAGAACACTTTTTTAAAATAATTGCCTTATTACAAGTTTGTTTATTTTTCCTGGGAACTTGGCCACATATGATGATACAATGCGAAGATTTCCCAATTTTTTGATTTTTTTTTGAATTTTTTATGCCCATTTCAAATTGCGGTCAAAATGGCGGGAATAACCGTTCCTAGCTAGTGGTTGAATCTTGGAATTTTTTTGGTGTTTCTCTGATTAAATAGATACTTATGTACCTAGAAATGATTTTTTGAAAAAATAAAGAGCAAACTACGAGGTAGCTACAGTTCAAATTTGACCCGCTTCCAACTGAATCGGCGGAAATTTGTCTTTTTCACGAGAGGTGGATCAATTTTTTTTACACCCAACCATTTGGTAAATTGTGCATTGAATATGTCCTAGTATTTTTGAAAATTGATTTGGTACAATTTTGCAACAAATATATGGTAGGTCCTTCACAAAAAAACTCTTTTCGGGCACTCGAAAAATGGAAAATGAATTTTCCGTGCAAAGAAAATGAAAACTTTCTTAGGCAACATTGTTTGAAATTCCAAGATGCATCATTGTGCACAATATGAGATCATTTGAACAAATATTTGATAGGGCTTTCACAATAAAAACTCATTTTGAGCACTGAAAAATGAAATGAATTTTTTTATCTTGAATCGATCATGACCAATTTATATGGTCATAAGGTCATCAAATGGTTTGCTGCATTCTGATTGGACCATGGGCATATTACGCGGATCACGCATCAACCACCGTCGGATGACCTCGGATCCAACGGCCCAAACCAACCCGAGCCGAAACCCTACGTGTGTCCTCATGGACA
>NC_057810.1:644717685-644808429 GCF_018294505.1 Triticum aestivum
TGCAGATCCAGAGCTGTGAGATCCGTCTCTCTCCGACCTCGAGGTCGATTGGGAGGGGCGCAATCCAGGAGCAGCATGCTACACGCTGGCGGAGAGCGGCCAGCAGCTGCTGCAGGGAGGGGGCTGCTTCTCCCCGGTGTTGGAGCTCGTCGGGCGGGCAGAGGCCGCCGCGTCGGCGGCCGCCTCGGAGATCTCCGAGACGTCCTCCGCCGCCGCCAACGCGCTCAGCTCCGTCATCGCGGCCGTGGTGCGCGCGCCGCCCAAGGACTTCCGCGTCATCAGGCAGGAGTGGGCGGCCATCCGCATCCAGACCACCTTCCGCGGCTTCCTGGTAGGTCGCTCGCTCGCCTCGCGCCGACAATCCGATTCCGGCGGCGGTGTTCTGTAGAGCGTCGCGTGATGTCCGGTTGGGGGCTTGGTAGAGTCTAGAGAGAGTGTCTGGATCACCTCGCCACCGCATCACCACCGCGCCTCCACCATCACCTCGCGCGACCTCTCCCTCCAGCCGGCGCGCCTCTCCCTGCTGCTTCCCCAACTTCTTCTTCTCTTTGCTGCTCCTCCACCTGTCCTCGTCCCCCAAACTGCTGCTGCTTTCCTTCTCCTACAACAAACGCTGCTGCTTCCCTCTCTTTGAGTTGAAGCCGCCGCTGCTCGTCTGCAATTGAACCTCGATCCGCTGCTGCTCCTAACCTGAAGCTCTTCTTCTACTGTGCCCCCTGCTGCTCTCTCAAGGCTGCTGCTCCTTCTCCATCTCTCAACTGCATGCTGCGCCTCTGCTGAAACCTTCTCTGAACCCCCTGCTACTGCTTCTCTTCCTTACCTCCGCTGCTGCTGCTCTCTCTCTCAACCTTCTCTGAACCTGCTGCTGAACCCCAACTCGCTGCTGCAGTTTCTAGCTCTTTCTCTCTCTTTAATTCACAGGAGTCAGTACTGTATAATATAGTGATTTGTTCAATTTTCAGACTTGTATTTGTAGTGTTACATTGGTGGTCTGTGAGCTGAACCTTGATTCATTGTGTAAAACTTTGTAATATTCAGATTTGATAAGAGTACTTGCAACCTGCTATATGTTCCGTTGATACCTGTCATCTGTTAATTACTATTCTACTAGTGTATGTGTGTGATTTCCTTGGTGTTCGGTTTCAGACTTGTGCTTGTTTAGTAGTACTCATTTTATTCATTAGAGTGTATTAGACCAGTGCCTTGTAATACCTATTTCCGGATTTGTCACTAGTGTGTGCTGAATGTGTTTTAGCTACTAGTCCTTGTGTTTTAGCTACGTTCATTATTCAGCAAAGACGAATTTATGTGTGCCTGCAGAACCTTGGACTCTGTCACATTCTCGGATGCGTCTACTTTTGCACTCATTTATATGCATCCATTAATTTTTGTATAACCTGTTAACTAATGTTCTTCGCCTATTGTTATGCAGATTCCATTTGACTCTGGTTGTTACCGCTATAGTTTGTTGTTGGATGATGTAAGTTCTGATCCGTTTTACCCATGTGCATATTTGGTTTCTCCTTTATTCTTATGCTTAGATTGCCCCATCAAATGTGTAATTTGCTGTTCGCAACTGACACGTAAATGCTCTCTCAGGTGTTGGAGCAGCAGCGAGCAACAGACCTTTTCTCGCAGAAGGTGAAGAGGTCGTCGTTGAGCACGTCGGACAAGGTATTGTCATCTTACAAATTCTTTCAAGAGTTTCAGACCTACAAGACACACAAACAGAATGAATTGATGTGTGTATATGCCATGGAATTTTGAGCAGGTTCTTCAGCTGTCGGACTAGGTGGAGGCACTCTTCCTGAAGCACTTCGCGCTCCTCGACCTCGACCTCGAGCTGGCGCAGGGGCGAGCTGGCGCAGATGATGGCGGCTGTGCTCCTCGACCTCGAGCTCCGCCCCCGTTCGCCCACGCTCCTCGACCTCGAGCTCTGCCCCCGCCCGCCTCGGGCCGCCGGTACTTCCCCTGCCCCCCCTCTCGCCGTGCTGCTTGATGCGATCTGTGCCATACCACTGTATGAACTGGCTGTTGCTTATCTCATCACTGTTGCATTGCCGTCGAGTTAGCGTCTCATGCCACTTCTGCAGCTGTTTGCTGCCTCACAATTTTGCAAGAGCAGCCCACTTTCCTGCAGTGAGTGAAACAAAGCCATGTACCTTACCAAAGCTAGGCGGTTATGTTTGTGTTTAGCTTTCTCAGTATATATACTTGCTAGTATTTTTGTGTCTAGCTTTCTCAGTCCAATTGCCGGCATGCAAAAGATGGATGCACATGTACCTACATACCAGAGTAGACCATCTATATAGTCTCTAGCCATGTTGATAATATATTTTTTAAGAAAGAAATCAACTCAGATTATATATGTACAATTATTATGCACATACGTATGGTGACTGCTGATTGATTATTTTTTTCCTTTGAATCCCATCTTTATTGACTAGCAGCACTCGCACTAAGTATTACAAATACACCGTGCATACAAACCAATCATATCAACATGTAGTTGCTTTGTATATCCTGTAAATAATTTCTTTGCACGCCCATTCTGCCATGTCAATGATGATGATTTAATTATGATTTCTGCCAATGGATGGATTCACATGATGTGACGGACCTGCTACCGGCTGTCTTCCCCGACCACTTATGTGAGCTGCTCCTGCCGCTGACCCTCCTCAACTTCGCCCTTTGCTCGCTGTTGCTCCTGGTGAGACAATTTCCTTGATCTGTCGCTTCTTCCTCCTGTCAACTACATATGTGATGATTCCGTAACTGCTATAGTTTAGCTGTAGCTGCAACTACTGTATTTTGATCTGTTGCCGGCTTCATATGTTAGCTTCACATTTTGATTTGTTGAACAGTCCCAGATTATGTCAATTTGTTACCAACTAGTTAGAGTTAAAGCAACTCATTTGGCTTTTGCTCACTGTTTTTACTGTCCTGTGCTGCTCATACTGTATGTACAACATGTTGCTGAACTGAAAAATGCTATTTGCTTCACATTTTTGTTTGTTGAACTGTCCCAGATTATTTCAATTAATGTAAACCTATGAGTTAAATGAATTGTATGGGAGGCATTGACATAAGTGCTCTAGACCTGCTCTGCTCCTGTTCAGAGGCACCTTGTATTCTTTTTGGTAAAATCTCCTATCATAAGCGAAAAAGCTTCAGGCATTGAGCCATTGTATTGTGTTCTTAAAATACGTTTTCTGTTTTGTCCCCTGCATAGCTAATTTGCCTTTTGCTGTGAGATGGCAACTGATATATCCACCTTTTGCTACGATATGACAACTGATTTATCCACCTTTGTTGTGAGATGGCAACTAATTTGCTTTTTTATTAGCTGTTTTATTTGCTTGCTTGGTTGCCCTGAACTTCAGTTTTTTATTTGCTTGCTTCTTAGTCTCTCTCCCTCCCTGCAGGTGCCACCGGATGCAAGGGTGGAGCTTGCGCCTCTTTCTCTACACCAGTTTATGTTGCTTCCGTTGCTGCGAATGTGGTTAAGATGGCATTATACACCAGCTTCTTATGTTGCATGTGAATGGGGTGAGTAGATAGAATTGAAATGAGCAGATCACTATATGACTAAGAAAATTAGAAAGTACATGTAGGAAAATATCATAGCTCTTACTCACTTTGCCAAAATAACATGTACTTCTAGCAATTGTGCCAAAACATTAGCATTGCCTGTTTGAGAGCTTGCTGCCAGTTACTTGGTACTGCTTTGACTAATACTTGTTGTTTGCCGCTAATTATACTTGTTGCTAGTTCTACTCTGATTCATGTACGCATGTTGGCTAGAAATTGCCCTGATTATACATATTTTTTTATTACATTATACATTAATGTATTATGTTATTATTTGTGTGCGTGATGCTTTGAGCCTATTTTTTCCCTTTCCTCCTTGATTGATCAATTCATGTAATGTTATGTTCTTGTAGGAAGGCAAGTTGTCGCATCTGGAGCACATTAGAGGGAACAATGAAGTTTGTACTACTTGTACGAGTTGAACAATGTTATGTTCTTGTAGGACAGTACCAGATGTGCTAATACGAGTTGAAAAATGTGATGTAGTAAGTTAAGGCAAATTGTGTAGATGATGTATTCCTGTGTAATTAAATGTTGTATTCCTTGTGTAAATGGTGCTTTAAATGACATGATGATATTGAAATTGTGTACATGCTACTTGATATAGGTTGAATATATGATAGAAAATAGTACTGGCCTGAATCGGGCATGGCCCAAACAAAGTTGGACTGGAGCTGTTTATTTAATGGAAAAAACACGATAGAGAAGGGCGAAAATAATAAGAAATTGAATATTAAAAGGCCATGACCTAGAATATAAAAAGGCCGAATTGTGAATATAAAAAGTCTGCAATGTTGGGCTTGGCCCATGAGCTAACAAAAATTGACAGAAAAAATACACTAAATTGGTTGAATTAATGGGCTCGGCCCATATAAACACCCAATTGGACCGGGCCGATTCTAATTTTTGACCTTTTGAATTGGTCGTAATTTTGCCACGTTAGATTGCCACGTCGGATCTGACGTGGCCTAGGCAGATAGCCAGTGACCAAAACAAAAGGTCATGGGTTCAACGACCTTCTGTTTTGGTCGTAAACGTCTACGACCTTCTCACAGAGAAGGTCGCTATAGTTAGTTTACGACTGCCAGCTTTTGACCTTCTGTTTTTGGTCACAAAAAGGTCGCAAATGAAAAACCATGACCTTTCAGTGACCAATAGTGGTGGTCACAAGTTGACATATTTCTTGTAGTGGGATATCCTTGTTATCTACCACCGGGAATTATTTCCAAATACTTCTTGTCTTTGACAATTGGTAGTCTTATGTGTGGTATAATTTGTTGATCATCTTTACATTGGCTTTTGTTTTACTTGCCTTTTCTCTTGCCAAGGTTTGTGTCAACTCCCTTGTCTTCCATACCACTTGTGGATCTTGTTTATTTCTTGTTCTTGTCTAGTGTTTTCTAGATATAGTGAAAGCGGTGATCCCACCTTGTGCATTTTGTATTCAAATACAAATCCTATATAATGCACAACTCGTGGGGGAGCTATTCTATTTTCTTTAGAACACTCTTCTTGTGATCCTTATCAAGTGTGTTTTGGTGGAAGGCAAGCCATTTCTTTTTGGTACTTTGTGCCATCATGAAACTTTGTTGAGAGCTTGGTTTGTTTGGAACCATCCTCTCTTTGGGAGTTTGACATCTTTAGTTTAGTGTGTATCAATGGATATCTCATTCCTTGATGTATCTTTAATGATATCTTCCAAGTGATGATTTCTCCATTTGGTATCCTTTTCACTTGGCATTTCTTTGTCTTTTGGTTTCGGGTTTTGAAAGTCTTGAGCATGCATGTTTACTTCATGTATTTCATTTGGCATGCTTTCTTTCTTTGACTCAATATGTAGCGGAAACTCCACCTAGTCTCAATTTGGATGAGATGTGCATGAAATTCATTTTCATATCTATATGCACATATTTATGTGGAGTTTGTCCTATGTATTGGTGCTTCTAACTATTTGGTCCCGATGAGTTTGGGTACCGTTTAGTTTGTGTTGTTCTTCTAGGAACATTTGGAGATGCATTGGGTGCTCGGCTCACTCACAAGGAAGGTGTTGTCACCATGTGCATATTGGAGTCAAGCTAGGATGATCAATGAACTACTATCTACCTTCAATTGATATCTACTACATCCTTCCAATGATATCTCGGTAACAAGTATCTATTCATGCTTTCTCCTCTTGCATTCAACCTTGTGTAGGTTGCATCTTGGCATGATATTCATTTCATATCTTGTGATACTTGTTTCCTTTCTCAAAGCATCCCAACGATGATCTCTTGTTGCTAGTTGTGATGCCTTTGATGGATGTGTGTTTGGACTTCATTTATATACAATAAGACCATATCTAGCCAAGTGCTATGCTTTCAAGCAAATATCTTATTGGTATATTTATGACTTCCTTGTGGATATCTTGTTCCTTCGTGTTGTAACTATTTCGGGTGTACATCCGTCTTTGTAGATATATATATCATTATGATTTCGTCTACATAGAACCTTATACACTTGAGAGAAATTACATCTCTAGTTGATATACTTTCTTTCACGTCCACCTTGTCTTTCTTTTGTTATTTCTTTGGTGGCTCCGTGAAAGCTTTTGCCTTGAGTGTGTGTCCTCTATCGTTGCATCTTGATGCACTTTTGTGTGGTGAAGATTATTTACTCATGCTTGTCTTGACGAGGCCTTTGCCATCTTAATTGGTATCCCTCATCTTGATGAGGCTTTCCTTTTCTGTCTTCACCACGGGTTGTCACAAGCATACGTTCTTTATATGCTTTTTAGTGAGCTTGTGAACCCGTTTGCTAGTTGTGTGTGGGAATGACAGGCCTTGCACCGTGTGCCTCATTCTTTCAAGACTATGTTGATGCTTAATGCTCATCCTAATTTTAGTCTTCTCAAGTGCTTCGCCATGACTCACACACATCATTTTGGTTGAGCCTATTCTTAAGTTGCCTCTTTTACATGTTGCTCAACCATGTGCTTGTTGCAAGCGCTAGGCTTTGTTTCCTATATGATCACTTGCACTGGATGTGAGTTTCTATTGATTTTGGGGGAGCTATGATCCTATTTTGTGCACTTTGTATTCAAATACAAAAATTCTTATGTGTGCACAAATCATGGGGAGCTTCTCTAGTTTCTTTAGAACACTCCTTTGCGCTTTTCATAATATCTTTATTCTTGTGGCATGTAGGATCATTGGTCTAGTTGGTTCAATTGATATCCGTTGATTGCTTGCTTCAATTGGTATCTTCTGATTGCTTGTGTCTCTCCTTGTTATGTCTTTGTGGCATATCTTTTTGTTCCAATCTTTCGGCATCAATATAGTTTGTCTTCCTCCAAGTATTGGCAGTTGGATATGTGTATTGCATTCCACTCTCTTGTTGAGAGATACACAATTTATGGAGGAACAATCTTTATATTGTCCTTCTAAGCTTTTCACCCATTTTGGCAATCGATGCCAATGGGGGAGGAGTTTCAGAGAGTTTTGTGGAGAACTCTTCAGAGTTTTCTCCTTGCTTTGGTTTTGGTTCTTAACCATTTTCACCCCTTTCTCATGCATCATTGGTTGTTGCATTGCATGGTAATGCATAATTCCTTATAAAAACTCTCTTAAAAATGATTGTCATCAATTACCAAAATGGGAGAGATTGAAAGAACATGCGGTGCCCCCATGTTTGGTTTTGGTAATTGATGATAATATCTATGGACTAATGGTTGTCTTGAATTATATTTGAAGGATTTGTCCATAGGCTTTTCTTGAAGTCCATGTGTTGGTTTCAAGGAGTTTATGAGTTGACCAATGTGCTATTAAGGAATTATCCAAAGATTGGTCATGTGAGTGTTGAACTTATTGCAAGCATGTCTTGAAGAATAAGATTGTGTGATCATTCATGTTTACCTTCAATACATCATCCAAATGAAGAGAGTTGGAAAGATTCAAGGTTGATCAAGACTAAGTCAAGAGTAAATCAAGTTGATCAACTCACAAAGCATAGAAGATCTACCGAGAGGGATCAAGTGATCCCATGGTATGGTAAGCATTGTCCATTGCACTTTGTGTACTAACCCATGGTCTATGTGAGAGTTCTATGTGGGGTTAGGTGCGTGTCCATGGGCTTGCGTCAAGAGGAAAATATCATATAACCCATGGAAAGGATGACATCAAGTGGTAATCGTCATCAAGATTGCCGTGTGCAAGTTCAAGTGGAGCATCACGAAGAGATCAAGTGCTTGAATCTTGTCATCCATTGTGGTGTCAATGGACTTGTGAAGATGTGCCGAAGAGTGGCTCACCCATAGTGGACTATGGGGGAGCAATCATCTAGTCTTCATCGAGCCAACGCAATCAAGAAAGGTGGTCCAACTTGAGGGAGTCAAGATATCATCATCATCTAGCTCAAGTGGACCATGTGCAAGGCAAAGGTTTTCCCTTGATAGGTTTTCTATTTTACCGGTCTCGTGGTGGTAGTTGGGAGACCGGGTTATAGGATCGTTTGCTGTACTATCAAGGGGGGCTCTCAAGTTGGTAGCTTGATCGTATCGTTAGTAGAGAGATCAAACCATTGCATTCTTGCATCATGTTTCTTGGTTATTGTTTGGTTCTCTTTGTGAGTCTTAGAGCTTATGGTCATCTTGATGACAAGCTTGGGTTCATCGAAAACGGAGTTCGCATGCGTCTTCTATGATGTTTGCGGTGTTGGAGGTTTTACCGGTCTTATCCGATGAAGGGTTCTCACTATTTTCTTATGGGACTTTTATCATTTGCTTATTCTTGATATTTCTATCAATATTGTGTTAGCCCATGTCTTTATCTTTCCAACAAACTTGGTTTCGTTGAATTCGGAGTCCATTTGCAAAAAATGTGGCTGTTTTGGTAAAGGCTGCAGCGGTACTACCACGACTAGAGCGAATGTAATTTTTTACTACTGCTCCAGAGTGGTACTACCGCGGCTCCTGAGCGGTAGTACCGCTCCAGAGCAGTACTACTGCGGCTCCTAAGCGGTAGTACCGCTCCAGACCAAAATCTCGTGTTTTGCTCAGCGGAAGTAGGCACAGAAGTATTTTTTTAGTACCGCTCGCAAGCAGTAGTACCGCTACCATTTGCGGTAGTACCGTGAGGTCGAGCGGTAGTACCGTGAGGATGAGCGGTAGTATCGCTCCGGAGGTTCTACTAGCCTTTTGCCTCCTCGGTGTTGTTTTTCAAAGGGGTTCTACCGCCCTAGCGGTAGTACCGCTCCTTGGAGCGGTAGTACCACTTTGTGCGGGCTGTGAGCATAACGGTTGGATTTTTTCCCACCTATAAAAGGGGGTCTTCTTCTCCATTGAACCTAATCCCTTTGAGCTCGTGTTCTTCCCCCATTGTTGACCTTCTTCGAGCTTGCTAACTCTCAATCCCTCCATGGATTCTTGCTAGTTTTTGAGGGAAAAGAGAGAGGAGATCTAGATCCACGTTTCCACCAATCACTTTTTCCTCTAAGTGAGGAGAACCCCTTGGATCTAGATCTTGGAGTTCTTCGTGTTCTTCTTTCGTTCTTCCTCTCATTTTCCTCCCTAGCATTAGTTGCTTTGGTGGGATTTGGGAGAGAAGGACTTGGGCACTCCGTGTGCCCTTGCCATTGCATTTGGTGCATTGGTTTGAGTTCTCTTCGGTGATACGTGGAAGTGAAGTTTGAGAAGCTTATTACTCTTGGGTGTTTGGGCACCCTAGAGATTGCTCCTCTTGGGTGCCTTGGTGCCCTAGATGGTTGGTGGTGTTCGGAGCTCAATCATTGTGGTGTAAAGCTCCGGGCAAGTGTTGGGGTCTCCAATTAGGTTGTGGAGATCGCCCCGAGCAATTTGACTTTCATCATCACTATCATCAATAATAGCATCTTCAATAATTTCATTCTCTCTAACCCTAGCAAGTTGTTCATCAAGAAATTCACCTAATGGCAAAGTAGTATCACGCACAGAAGTAGTTTCATCACAAATATCATGCATAGTAGAAGTGGCATCATCAATAACATGCGACAAATTAGAATTCATAGCAGTAGCAGGTTTAGGTGTCACAAGCTTACTAATAATGGAAGGAAAATCTAGTGCAGAGCTAGATGGCAGTTCCTTACCTCCCCTCGTAGTTGAGGGCAAAATCTTAGTTTTTTCTTCTTCCAAGTTCCTCATAGTGATCAACAGATATAAATCCCAAGTGACTCAAAGAATAGAGCTATGCTCCCCGGCAACGGCTCCAGAAATTAGTCTTGATTACCCACAAATGTAGGGGATCGCAACCGCTTTCGAGGGGAGAGTATTAAACCCAAATTTATTAATTCGACACAAGGGAAGCCAAAGAATATTCTTAAGTATTAGCAGTTGAGTTGTCAATTCAACCACACCTGGATAACTTAGTATCTGCAGCATAGTATTTAGTAGCAAAGTAGTATGATAGTAATGGTAACAGTAGCAAAAGTAAAGATAATAGTTTTTATAGTAATTATAACAGTAGCAACGGAAAAGTAAATAAGCGAAACACAAGAAGTGAAAAGCTCGTAGGCATTGGATTAGTGATGGATAATTATGTCGGATGCGATTCCTCATGTAATAGCTATAACATAGGGTGACATAGAACTAACTCCAATTCATCAATGTAATGTAGGCATGTATTCCAAATATAGTCATACATGCTTATGGAAAAGAACTTGCATGACATCTTTTGTCCTACCCTCCCGTGGCAGTGGGGTCCTAGTGGAAACTAAGGGATATTAAGACCTCCTTTTAATAGAGTACCGTACCAAAGCATTAACACATAGTGAATACATGAACTGCTCAAACTACGGTCATCACCGAGAAGTATCCCGATTATTGTCACTTCGGGGTTGTCGGGTCATAACACATAATAGGTGACTATAGACTTGCAAGATAGGATCAAGAACACACATATATTCATAAAAACATAATAGGTTCAGATATGAAATCATGGCACTCGGGCCCTAGTGACAAGCATTAAGCATAGCAAAGTCATAGCAACATCAATCTCAGAACATAGTGGATACTAGGGATCAAACCCTAACAAAACTAACTTGATTACATGGTAAATCTCATCCAACCCATCACCGTCCAGCAAGCCTACGATGGAATTATTCACGCACGGCGGTGAGCATCATGAAATTGGTGATGGAGGATGGTTGATGATGACGACGGCGACGAATCCCCCCTCCGAAGCCCCGAACGGACTCCAGATCAGCCCTCCCGAGAGAGATTAGGGCTTGGCGGCGGCTCGGTATCGTAAAACGCGATGAAACTTTCTCTCTGATTTTTTTCTCCGCGAAACTGAATATATGGAGTTGGAGTTGAGGTCGGTGGAGCGTCAGGGGGCCCATGAGACAGGAGGGCGCGCCCAGGGGGGAGGGCGTGCCCCCACCCTCGTGGACAGGGTGTGGGCCCCCTGGCCTTGATTCTTTTGCCAGTATTTTTTATATTTTTCAAAACCTATCTCCGTGGATTTTCAGGTCATTTCGAGAACTTTTGTTTTCTGCATAATAAACAACATCATGGCAGTTCTGCTGAAAACAGCGTCAGTCCGGGTTAGTTTCATTCAAATCATGCAAGTTAGAGTCCAAAACAAGGGCAAAAGTGTTTGGAAAATTAGATACGTTGGAGACGTATCACCCCCTTCCTTCTGTCCTTCCCCTCCTTCCTTTCCCCTCCTAGTTGGACTAGGAAAGGGGGGAAACCTACTCCTAGTAGGAGTAGGAATCCCCCCTTGGGGCGCACCATAGGAGGCCGGCCGACGCCCTCCTCCACTCCTTTATTATATATGAGTGAGGGAGCACCCCATAGACACACAAGTTGATCAAGTTGATCTTTTAGCCGTGTGCGGTGTCCTCCTCCACAGATTTCCACCTCGGTCATATCGTCATAGTGCTTAGGCAAAGCCCTGCGCGAGTAACTTCATCATCACCGTCACCATGCCGTCATGCTGGCGAAACTCTCCCTCGACCTCAGTTGGATCTAGAGTTCGTGGGATGTCACCGAACTGAACGTGTGCAGATCGCGGAGGTGCTGTACCTTCGGTGCTAGGATCGGTCAGATCGTGAAGACGTACGACTACATCAACCGTGTTGTCATAACGCTTCCGCTTTCGGTCTACGAGGGTACGTAGACAACACTCTCCACTCTCGTTGCTATGCATCACCTAGATAGATCTTGCGTGATCATAGAATTTTTTTTTGAATTTACTGCGTCCCCCAACAACCCCCGCCCCTGCCCGCGAATAGAGGCACTGCTCGGGTTTTTTGGCCGGCCATGGAAGAGGTTTGTGGTGCTCTAGCTCACCTCCTATGCACATGAGGTGTTCGATGAAATGCCCGAGCCACACTTATGCTTTCTCCTCTCGAAGCTACTTCTCCAAGCTCCATTTTCCTCAAGATTTGTCTAGGTTTGTCGGTCCGTCCAGTCCCATCTCCGACCTCACCGCTGTCGATCGCCTGCGCCGATCTCGCCGCCGGCACCACCGTGATGAGCCTCTTGTTCTTATATCCTTTTGAAAAGATTGATAGATACTTGTATAATTTTCTTACTTTTATTATTGTTTGTTATTATATAGTGCGATGGTTTTGGTATTCGCCCCTGTTGGCCCTCGTCCTGTCGATGATTCGGATGTGGTTCCTATGACTCAATAAAGAAGAAAGGAAACTACGAAACAGCTATGTCTTCGCACTTCATAGTCTTCAAGTGAATATCTTCACACGTCATAATCTTCATCGTGAATGTCTTCACGAACCACCATTGTCTTCAATATCTTCACACAATTTTAGGGGTCATCTCTGGTAGTTAAACCGAATCAATGAGGGACTACTACCTGTGTTATCCTGCAATTCTCACAAACACATTAGTCCCTCAACCATGTTTGTCGTCAATACTCTAAACCAACTAGGGGTGGCACTAGATGCACTTACACATACTTCTTCCAATTCGTGTACATTTTTTCAGATCAAGTCCTTTTTGAAAGTTCGTGTACTGTTTTCAAATCCGCATAACTTTTTTGAAATTTACGTACTTCTTTCAAATCTGTGTACTTTTTTCAAGTTCGCATACTTTCTCAAGTGCGCACAATATTTTCAAATCCCTACACTTTTTCAAATCTATGATTTTTTTTGAAATTCATGTATTGTTTTCAAATGCGCTTACTCTACTTAATTTCGCATAATGTCTTCAAACTCGCATACTTTGTTCAAGATCATGTAATTTTTTCCAATTCGCGTACATTTTTCTTGATCAAGTACTTTTTGGAAGTTCGTGTACTGTTTTCAAATCCACATAACTTTTTTGAAATTTACGTACTTCTTTCACATCTGTGTACTTTTTTCAAGTTCACATACTTTTTCAAATGCGCATAATGTTTTCAAATCCCTACACCTTTTCAAATCTTAGATTTTTTTTTGAAATTTGTGTACTGTTTTCACATGCGCTTACTTTACTTAATTTCACAAAATGTCTTCAAATTTGACTACCTTTTTCAAGTTCATGTAAAATTTTCCAATCCAAGTACTTCTTCCAATTTGAGTTCGCGTACATTTTTTCAGATCAAGTCCTTTTTGAAATTTCGTGTACTGTTTTCAAATCTGCATAACTTTTTTCAAAACTACATACTTCTTTCAAATCTGTGTACTTTTTTCAAGTTCACATGCTTTTTCAAGTGCGCGCAATATTTTCAAATCCCTACACTTTTTCAAATCTATGATTTTTTTTTGAAATTCATGTACCGTTTTCAAGTGCACTTACTTTACTTAATTTCACATAATGTCTTCATATTCGCATACCTTTTTCAAGTTCACATAAATTTTTCCAATTCGCGTACATCTTTTCAGATTAAGTACTTTCTGAAAGTTCATGTATTGTTTTCAAATCCACATAACTTTTTTTTGAAATTTACGTACTTATTTCAAATCTGTGTACTTTTTTCAAGTTCGCATACTTTTTCAAGTGTGTAATATTTTCAAATCCCTACACTTTTTCAAACCTATGATTTTTAAATTCATGTACTGTTTTTCAAATGCGCTTGCTTTACTTAGTTTCACATAATGTCTTCAAACTCGCACACTTCTTTCAAGTTCATGTAAATTTTTCCAATCCGCGTACTTCTTCCAATTCGTGTACATTTTTTCAATCAAGTACTTTTTGAAAGTTTGTGTACTGTTTTCAAATCTGCATACTCATTGTCAAGTTCGCAATTCTTTCAACTTAGAAAAGGTACACGGATTTGAAAAAAGATGCAAATTTCAAAAGGTTCACGGATTTTAAAAGTACGCCAATCTGAAAAAAATGTAAATTTGATAAAAATGCGCGAACTTTGAAAAAGTATGCAACTTTGAGAAAAAACTCGATTTTCTTAAAAGTTCATGGGTTTGAAAAAAGTACACAAGTTTGAGTCTGGTCAAAATTAGGATGAGTCAGCACCAAAACCGGTCAAATTTGTGTGCACCACTAACATTAAGGAACAAGAGTGAGCCCCCTGTCTATATTTAGCCCTTGATCCGTGTACTTCAGTTGTTTCTCCCGCTTGCTTCCACGTTAACTGCATGTGCGCGCGGGCCATGGCCGTGAGCCGGTCAGCTCCGTCGGCACGCACCATATAGACGTCTATTTTTTTCATAGTAATATATGTCTCATTAATAACATAAAGATTCAGTTACAAGCCATGTAAACATCGATATTACAGGACTGAAAAAATAGGATAATCCTATGCAAAAAACCAGCGCGTGGCCCTCTTCACTAAGGAAAAGGAGACATATCACCTCTTCACCCGAACTCGACGCGGCTCCATCGCTGATCAGCAGCTTTACGGACCTCCAAAGTAGTTTGCCTGAAACAAAACCATTGTCGTTGAAAGAATCAGACCAGGGCAGCATGTCCCCGGTCACGCCATCGAACTCCAGAACTGACACCCCCGCACAACTACAACGTCGGAGGAGGAAACCAGAACTGTCAGCCTCCAACCACAAACCCAACACAAGATGCACCATCTTCCAGCTGTCACTTACATAGACAAGCGTTTGCGCGTACTCCTGGACGACAAAACCTCCCTGCTCCACCATGACGTCGGAGATAACACCTTAGCAACGGGGACATAGCAGAAGGAGGGACACACCTGATGGAGTCGTCGTCGCCGCCTCGCCGACACCATCCATGAACCCTAACATCGCCGATTTGAAGGATCGACAAACATACGATGCCACCAACTCCGAGACGCTGCCATGAAGGACACCACCGGTGTGGGAGTGGAGTTGAGGCAGATTTATTCGACCGGGCGCCATTCCCACCACCCCATCGGCGCACCACGACCTACAAATCCAAACCCTAACTACAGAGCGGAGGAACGGGGTTCCCCCTCCCTCTTGCTGCCGGAGCAGCAGCCGAAGAGAAGGGGGGCCAGCGCCCTCGCCGGTGGAGATCGATGGAAAGTGATCGCCTCCCTAGTTGCCTCGCCCGTGGCGGCGGCTAGGATAGTGAAACGCTTCGATGCCGCCAACCACACGCATTAAATGGGTCAGCGTACAAGCCCTGAAATACTGTGTGCGTCCTGCATCCCATGTGGGGTCGACGTCTCGCGATTACATGATCAGGCGAGCTCGTCCATGCCTTTAAATATTCGGTTGGTGCACGGCTAATACAATGTTTGTTACGGGTCAGCATTGAAGATTAGATTAACAAACTGAAGTAAAATCTAGGTTACCACATACTAGATTAACAAAATGAGCTATGTTGCAATCTTGTGGTCCACGGATACTCCGTTCCAACTATAGAAGGTGTCTTAATTTTTTTTGAATAGTCAAACGATTCCGACTTTGATGAAGCTTATAGAGAAAAATATCAGTACATACAATTTCAAATCAGCATCACTATTTTCATATTTTATTTTGTTTAGTATTGTAGATGTTCACATATTTTACTAAGCCTCATTTGGTTTGGAGGATTTTCATAGGAAAAACATTGGAATGAGATTCCAGAGGAAAAATCCTGTAGATGCATTTGGTTTGTAGGAAATGAGTATAGGAATTTCTCAGAAATACTACTCGTTTTCTATGTGTTTTAGAAACTACACAACCATTCAAAACTCATTATTTAAGTAGAAACGAGGCAATGCAATTCCTAAAAATGGCAAGTGTCATCCTATCATGTTCATATACTATTTCTGATTCCTCCATTTTAATTCCCAAATGATATGTGCCACAAGTCTGGAGCGTGGCACTAAGGCACTGATGTTATTCGATGGCAATTTCAGTCATGTAAGAATGGTAAATTCCGTACATATATGCTGCTATTCATATTTTTTCCGGTTTAAACAAGAAGGTAAAATGTATCGCCCTTGGTCATTTTGTTAGATAATAACGAGAAATAAACGAGACAGAGAGACACGGATTTTTACGTGAAAACCCTTGTGGGAGAAAACCACAGACGCACGAAGACACAATCACTATGATGGAGGAGTATTACAAGCACGAGACGACAGACCGTCTGAGGTGCGACTGCATGGGGTATATAAGAGGGCAATACATGAGAGTCCTTGGAGGAAAAGTAAACGAGTTGTACTCGTACGCGTCGACGTCAATGCAAAGGCCCACACCGTTTGTACTACGTCTAGTCCAACACGGTACTAGAATTTAGATCATAATTTAACAATCTCCACCTTGATCCAAATTCCCTCCAGTAGTCGAAGAAAGTGAATAACTCCATCCAAATCAGCATAAACACCTTGTGCGTCAAAGTCCATAGGACTAGTGAGAAATACCAACTAAGCCTGAGCAAAGCTCAAACTTATTGGTCGGAACTGGCTTTGTCATCATATCACCAGAATTATCATGAGTACTTATCTTGCATACCTTCAAATCACCTTCAGCAACAACATCTCGAATATAGTGATATCTGACATCAATGTGCTTTGTTCTCTCATGGTACATTGGATTCTTGGTAAGATATATAGCACTTTGACTGTCACTAAATATGATAGGGCAAGATGAATCTCCACAAAGCTCAGTGTACAAACCTTTCAACCAGATAGCTTCTTTGCATGCCTCAGAAATAGACATGTACTCGGCATCAGTAGTGGAACAAGCCACAATAGACTACAAAGTTGCTCTCCAACTCATAGCACAACCACCAATGATGAAAACATAACCTGTGAGCGATCTTCTCTTATCCAAATCACCGGCAAAATCAGAATCGACAAAACCAACAAGTCCATCTCTAGTTTTCCCAAACTGTAAATAAGCATTAGAAGTACCACGCAGGTATTTGAAAATCCACTAAACTGCTCTCCAATGCTTTTTTCCAGGATTAGCCATGTATCTACTGACAACACTCAATGCATATGATAAATCCGGACGAGAACAAACCATGGCATACATAAGTGAACCAACTGCACTCGAATAGAGAACTCTAGACATGTACTCAATATCTGCATCTGACTTAGGACATAAAGCTGATGATAATTTGAAGTGTGCAGCTAATGGTGTACTCACCGGCTTGGCATTATGCATATTAAAATGACGAAGAACTTTATCAATGTATCCCTTCTGACTTAGATATACTTTTCCAGATGGTCTATATCTGGATATTTCCATGCCAAGTATTTTCTTTGCTGCACCCAAATCCTTTATCTCAAATTCATTACTCAATTGCTTCTTTAGTTCATTAATCTCTAACATACTCTTTGCAGCAATAAGCATATCATCAACATAAAGGAGCAAATAAATAGTTGAATCGTTGACAGTTTTCAAATAAACACAACTATCATAATTTGACCTTTTGAAACCTTGAGAGAGCATAAAGGTGTCAAATCTCTTGTACCACTGTCTAGGGGATTGCTTCAATCCATAAATAGATTTCTTTAACTTACAGACAAGATTTTCTTTTCCAGGAATAACAAAACCTTCAGGTTGTTCCATATAAATATCCTCTTCTAATTCTCCATGTAAAAATGCAGTTTTAACATCCAATTGTTCAAGCTCAAGATCATGCATGGCAACAATACTGAGTAAAGTGCAAATAGAGCTATGCTTCACAACAGGAGAAAAGACTTCGTTATAGTCAATACCTGGAATCTGCCTATAACCTTTAGCAACTAACCTTGCTTTATATCTTGTCTTATCATTAGGAGAAACACCTTCTTTCCTCTTGAAAACCCACTTGCAACGAATATGTTTCTTCTCTCTAGGCAATTTTACTAAATCCCAAGTGCCATTCTTTTCAAGTGATTCCATCTCATCATGCATAGCGGTCATCCACTTATTACTATCACCAGAAATAATAGCCTTGGAATATGAAGAAGGCTCAGAATTACCTTCAATTTCTTTTGCAACAAATAAAGGAAAAGAAACTATATTGCACTCTTCAATTAACCTGTCAGGTTTATTAATACCCCGTCTAACTCTGTCACGTGCAAGATTCCAACTGGGCGGAACAATAGGCTGATTTGGAGTGGGAGTGACATGATCATCATTAATGACGGGTTCATCATGTGCATCAACAATTTCATTACCAGATGTATCACCTGAATCAATAACATGCTCCACCTAAAAGTAGGCTGCTGAATAGTAGGCTGCTGTTCACTCTCAACAGGAACATTAGTAGATGAAACATCATGTAACATAGCAGTTTCATTAAAGATAACATTTCTGCTAATAACCACCTTCTGTGTTTCAGGATTCCACAATTTAAAACCTTTAACACCAGACTTATAACCAAGAAAGATGCACTTAACAGCCCTAGGCTCCAATTTTCCATTATCAACATGAGCATAAGCAGTGCAACCAAAAACTCTCAACTGTGAATAATCAGCAGGTGAACCAGACCATACCTCAATTGGAGTTTTCTTATTAAGAGCAATAGACGGTGAACGATTAATGAGATAATAAGCAGTGGAAGCGGCCTCAGCCCAAAAACGCCTATGCAAACCGGCATTGGACAACATACAACGGGCTCCAGAAATAATGGTCATGTTCATACGCTCAGCAACACCGTTTTGTTGAGGAGTATAAGGAACGGTGTAGTGTCTGACAATGCCTTCAGACTTGCAATAATTTTTAAATTCCTTAGAACATAATTCCATACCATTATCAGTGTGAAGTATTTTTATCTTCCTTTCAGTTTGTCTTTCAACCATAATTTTACACTCCTTAAAAGCTGAGAATGCTTCATATTTATGCTTCAAGAAATAAGGCCAAACTTTTCTCGAATAATCATCAATAATAGTCAGCATGTAACTTGCACCACCTAATGACTTCTTGCGAGATGGTCCCCATAAATCAGAATGCACATAATCAAGAATACCTTCAGTTGTATGAGTCGAAGTGTTGAACTTCACCCTCTTGTTCTTGCCGAAGATAAAATACTCACAAAATTTCAATTTACCAGGTTCATATCCATCAAGGAGACCTCTCTTATTTAACTCTCCTAAACCAAGTTCACTCATATGTCCAAGATGCATATGCCAAAGGTTAGCAACATCACACTCAGAATTCTTTGAAATAACTGGAGTAGTGTTACCTGAAACGGTAGAACCTCAAAGATAATAAAGATCATTGGTCGAACTTAAATCACCTTTCATGACAACAAGGGAGCCTTTGGTGGCCTTCAAAACACTATCTCCACCTGAATATTTGTAACCCTTTGCATCAAGGGCACTAATAGAGATAAGATTTCTCTTCATCTTCGGAATATACCGAACATCTATCAAAGTTCTGATCATGCCATCAAACATCTTGATTCGAACGGAACCTATGCCTTCAATCTTGCATGGTGAATTATCAAAACCCAAAACGGAACTAGCAGAAGTAGTGGAATCAAAAGTAGAAAACCAATCTCTATGTGGACACATATGAAAAGTGCATGCAGTGTCAAGTACCCACTCATCATTGGTCTCAGCACATCCAGCAATAACGACAAGAGCATCATCGGAACTATCATCACGAGCAACGTTAGCAGAATTGTCACCTTGTTTGTTACCTTTCCTCTTTTCTTTATTCTGCAACTTGAAACACTCTAAGATGTCATGCCCATCTCTCTCGCAATATCTGCAATACTTCTTGTCTCTGGATTGCGACCGTCCCCTGTAGCCGTTTTTACTTTTGCCTCTGTTTCCATTATTGGAGTTCTTCTCCTTTGTCCTGCCACGAACAGATAATCCCTCGGCTTGGGATGAACTCGAACCATCATGAGACACCATTAATTTCATCTTCTCCTTAGAGTTCAAAGCTTCATAAACTTCATTAAGTGTGAGAGTATCAAGACTGTATAATATGGTGTCTCTAAAATTGGTATAAGAACTTGGCAGTGAAAAAAGTAACATTAAAGCAGTATCTTCCTCTTCATACTTAACCTCCATTGCAGCTAGATCAGATATGATCTTTTTAAA
Organism: Triticum aestivum; assembly: GCF_018294505.1. NCBI lineage: Eukaryota > Viridiplantae > Streptophyta > Magnoliopsida > Poales > Poaceae > Triticum > Triticum aestivum. Next base: position 644,737,659 of record NC_057810.1, read on the forward strand.
TTCTAAAATATGATTCAAAACATTACCTCCCTCGGGTAACCTGTGCAGGAATAATTTTTGCTTCAGATGTATCTTACTGGTGAGATCTTTTGTCATGCAAATCTGTTCCAGCTTTAACCATAGAGCGGCGGCAGTTTTCTTGCTCAAAACTTCCTGCAAAATATTATTATGCAAATGGAGTTGAATTTTTTGACAAAGCCTTATGATCAATTCTTTTCTCCTCATCTGTCCAGTCTTGAATTCTGTTCTTCTCAAAACTATCCAGTGCTTCATCATAGTCGGACTGTGCCAACAACGCCCGCATCTTGACTTGTCATAGGGTAAACCTTGTGTCACGGTCCAGCATAGGAAGATCGTACTTCATGGAAGCCATGAGTAGATAAATCTGTGTACACAAAGTAGTACAAGCCCGTAAAAAAATTCTTGATAGAATTAAAGTTGCGGATCAAACGAAGTTGAAAAAATAGCACCTGATAGATGTTCGCTGGTGGCCGTAGCAATTGACGGCAGAGAACAAATAACTGAGCTAGTACTAATTAACTAGCACAACCTCACGGGAGAGATAATTAGAGATCAATCAGATCTGTACTGTAGCACACGTACTAGTACCACCGATGGACCATCTTTGTCTTGATGTGAAAAGTAGAAGCAGCAGCACCCGTGGATGCCCTCGGGACTAGAGGCACCGCACGGCAGCAACGTCAACTCGCCGGATCTCTTTCGCCTTGGGACTTGAACGAGCAGCAACCGCAACTCGGTGGAACGACAGCGGTCTTGCGGATTTGACGGCTCGCGAGGCGCACAATACGCCGCACTCCTGTCTGCCTCGGCTTCGTATGGCGGTGCAGCGGAAATCGATCCGAAGCCGGATCACCTGGTCACGACGCGGCGGCGCACTCGTAACCCTAATCTCTCGTCTCTAATCTTGTATATGTAACTTGGCTCTGTATATCACTTGTTAGATAATAACGAAAAATAAACGAGACAGAGAGATACGGATTTTTACCTGGAAACCCTTGCGGAAGAAAACCATGGACGCACGAAGGCGCAATCACTATGATGGAGGAGTATTACAAGCACGAGACGATAGACCGTCTAAGGTGCGACTACATGGGGTATATAAGAGGGCAATACATGAGAGTCCTTGGAGGACAAGTAAACGAGTTGTACTCGTACGCATCGACATCAACGCAAAGACCCACACCGTTTGTACTACGTCTAGTCCAACACGGTACTAGAATTTGGATCATAATTTAACATTTTCTTGCTTGCTAGATGGAAAAATCACATGGTTGCTGAAGTGCTTGTCGATGGAGGCTGGATGAAGGGAGTTGATGGCTACCACTGAACAAGATGACATAAGCTATTAAGCTGGAATTGGACAACATCGAAAATCTAGTTTGTGCGTACTCTAGCAAGTTTCAGGGATCAATTGCTAGACCGGAGCTTGAGAAAAAATCGGAGCCTCGGAATTGAGAGGAAAACCAAATTCTTCCCCTGGCTTCTACACTACCGGACTCGCGGGCTATGCGTACGGCCCAGGGCCGTCGGCATAGGTCCTCTGCCGTCGGCATAGATCTATGCCTACGGCTGCCGTCGGCATAGCCTAGTCGGTGTAGATCACGTCAGCGTAGATGTGTCATACCGTCGGCGTAGTATAGCCGTCGGCATAGGTTTGTATGCCGACGGCCGTGGGACAGCCGTCGGCATAGTTTAGCCGTCGGTGTTGTTTTCCGTCTGACGGCAACGGACGGCATCGTCAAAAGCGCTAGCGAACCAGGGGAAGACACGTGGCGCAGGTATGACGACGGCCTCGGCCGTCGGCATAGATCGGACGCCGTTAGCCGCACGACACGAGCGGGATCGTCGGACCCACAACTATGCCGACGGTCCATGTATGCCGACGGCCGCTGTAGGCGTAACTTGGGCTAAGCCGACGACTTTTCTGGGCCGACGGGGGCCGTCGGCATAGCTCGGGATAGCCCGACGACTTTACTACGCCAACGGCCTGGACGCGGCTGTCGGCATAGCCCAGACTAGGCCGAGGGGGGCCGTCGGCATATATATGACCGTCGGCATAGGGCCCTGTTCCGATAGTGCTAGTACAAGATCGGCTTCTCACGCTGACAGGCTGCACTCACGAGACTGCGATCACGTATCTACTGCCCACCTAATCAGCCGCTCTCCGCTCACCATAGAAACCTGGTTCAAAATTAGCTGCAACATGCCACACATTGGGATTGTTCCGGCTATGCCACCCCACTCCAACCAGAGCTGGTTGGCTGCTCCATAAGAGAACTGACAAGAGCTTGTCAGAGCAACCCGTCCTACCCAAAGAGATTTTGAGAATCCTAAGAGAGAACAGCCCGAAGCTTAAAACCTGCTAAGTGATTAAGCATCACTTAAGAACTACTCCCTCCGTTTCTAAATATAAGTTTTTTTAGAGATTCTAATATGGATTGCATACATAGCAAAATGAATGAATCTACACTCTAAAGTACATCTATATACATCTGTATGTAGTCCCAATTGAAATCTCTAAAAGACTGATGTTTAGAAATGGAGAGAGTAGTTGAGAATTAAATTAACCTATTACTCTTGTGGATCGTGCATTTACTAGATGGTCAAGTGTCTGTTCTAAGCGTCTGAGGGTAATTGTGGGCAACCGAAGAACAAGTCTGTGAAGGTTTCGGAGATCTACCACGAGTGATTGAGCGAAGTCTAAGTGTTTTATCTCAAGGAATATAGGATGAAGACATTGTCTTCTGAGTTTAATCTCGGCCCCTCCAAACAGATCATAGAGTTGTGCTAGCAACTTGGACTGGTCGAACAAATCTATGTCTTCATCAAGCTTACAGGTTTTTTACTTTATCGAACTCATTTACCTATGTAACGTGCATGCATTCGAAGAACTTCTCCCCGTCTTATTTCTCTGTGACTGTTGTGATTTCTGCGAAGATGATTTTGAGCACTTTGTTATTCTGCTGCCTATGACATGTTTAGTTTTGTGTGCATTGCTACTTAGATTAACCTCAGTTAATTCTCTTTTCAGTTTAGTTTATTCTTTATTCTGATCTATAGTTCTTCTATGTACTCTGTTTTTGCTCAAAAAACTCGTTTTTCTAAAGAAATTGTCGAAGTTCCCATTCACCCCCCCCCCCCTTTGGTCGATATTCGATGCAAAGGCAGAGCTCCTACCATCAAAGCCTCAAGCTTTAGGTTGCACGCTCCCGCACGGTCGTGCTGTACGCAATTTTTGGTCAACGAACAATGAATAAACCATGAGTAGCGAAAACACTATTTATTATTATTTATGAAAAATACAATGGATGTCCCTCATCCTCACTTTTACATGGAGGAAGTACTAAAATCGTACTATGTGGACAACATGACTAATTTGCAAGCTGCTCCGGTAATTTTCTTATATTTTCTCCCATACAGCATAGTCTTTGCCGTGTGCGGCCACCTTAAAGCCTCCGGGAATGAGGTGCCCCACATCGTATCTTGGCCCGAGCTTGACGATGACCTTGCCGTCGATCTCGGCAAGGTAAAGATTGGCGTCAGCCTCTATGATTTGCAGCTTGCTCTCACTGTGTATGCCCTGCCTGGTCCTGATTGACACTAGGCGATCGATCTCCTCCTTTAGGCCCCAGTCGAAGAAATGATCGTAGAACTGAAGAATCACAATTATTTTTCATCAGTTCGGTCATCCATGGTTTCTTATATGAACGAAAAAGGAAGAAGAGCAATTTAGATACGATGAACTGGTAGGATGACTCACGATGCATGGGGTCCCTGGGTGCGTGAGGATGTAGGCGTATCCCTGCATGACCCTGTCGGAAGGGAAGGGCCACATGTGCTGCGTGGAGCCGGTGTCATGGTTGTCGACGAAGGTCACCGCCTTGGCTGGCCACCACCCGATCATGCCTGGCGCCTTGCCGTCTGTGCCGCGCAGCCGCCACAGCTCGCCCTCCACGGCGACGTTGAGGATGCCCTTGGTGGTGAAGTCGAACGTGGTGCCCGGGCCGGAGCCGCCCACCTTGTTCACCCAGTTCACCAGCTCCTGCCGGTGCTGGTCCTGGTTGAGGTTCGGCTTGCCGTCCCCGCCGTACGCCAGCGACGTCCATATCTCGGCCACGGCGAAGCTGGCCTCGGAGCGGTCGATGTAGATCTTGGCGACGTCCGCCGAGTAGCCCTTGGCGAAGTCGAAGCGCCAGCCGTCGAAGCCGACGTCGGTCCTGAGCCAGTTGAGCCACTCGACGAGCTCCTTCTGGACGCGCGGGTTGAGGTGGTCGATGTCCGGGGCGGCCCCGAAGTCGGCGCCGGTGTCCGGGTTGCCCGTGCCGTCGGCGTAGGGCCGGTCGTCGCGGCAGATCATGTGGGGGCCCCAGTCGAGGCGCGCGTCCGGGGTGCCGCCCTCGAAGATGCAGTAGATGCCCCGGCCGTCCTTGCGCTCCGCCGTGCGGTGGTTGATGACGATGTCGGCGATGGCCTTGACGCCCTTGCCGTGGAGCGCCCCGATGAGGGACTTGAGCTGCGCTTTGTTGCCGTACTTGGACGCGTCCAGGTCGTAGAGCCGGCCCGGCATGTACCCTTGCTCGGCGACGGACTGCGACGCCGGAGGGAGCCAGACGTGCGTGATCCCGGCCGCGGCGATGTCGTCCACCTTGCCCATCAGGAAGTTGTACCACCCGCCGTTGTGCTTCCACGACTCCCAGTTGAAACCCTGCCGCACTCAGCAGAAGTCAAAACTCGGTCCAAAACCCAGGAGCTTGCCGACGGGTACAAGATCTTATTCTTACCTGAAACAGGAGTTGCCCGGAGGCCAAGCTGGCCGACAGGCCAAGGAGGACGAGGAAGAGGGGGAGGGACGAGTGTTTGTTCGCCATGATCTTGAGCTCTAGCGAGCTGTGCTTTGGAAGAAGGCGATGGAGAACTGATGGATTCAGCTTGTGTGTCTGGCCAGGTATTTATACTGTGCTGCAGCATGCCGGTGGGCAACTTGCAAGACATGTTCCGGTGCGATCGACTTCAATGCTCCGTTGGATCGATGGATATGTCGGCCGGAGTTTGTTATCGGCCGGTGCGGTGAGCTCAAAAGGCGAGTGATGGAGCCAGCCTTCGATGAGAAAGGCACCGGCCAATACGACAGTCAGTTATCCTGCTGAACTTGAGAATTCCTCAGAACTCACTCACACGCCAAACTAGCTAGGGGAAAATAAACACCGTCCTTTCTAGCAGTGGAAAAATGGAATAGTGTGTGTGTGGTTACGAGCCATCGTCTACTAAAAGGGCGTGATATCAATCGAAAAGGTTTCGGCTTTCTCGCACTGCAATGAGGGTCAGTTGTGCTGTAACAACAGTTCGTAAGATCAGGGGCAACTGACGGTAACTTTGGCGAGATGGCTCCGCGGTTACTTGCGCATTTCAGGCAGCTAAAATCCGGGTGAGCAAATTCCTGGATAACCTGGATGAGGTGCGTCCCTCGAGGCGGATAAAACTGGACATAAATTTCTGGTGAGTAGTACCCAGTCCGAGTATTCATTCGTTCGATGAGAATTCAGTTCGTGATCGTGAGGGTAGGAGTATGTCGCAGGAAAAGATAGATTGTTCACCAAGGATTACTTCCGAATGCAGTTGCAAACTTGCAGCCCTCGACGTCATTTTTTGCTCAACCGTTGGGTGGGATAAGCAGACGCCATGATAAGCGCTGGCTGGCCAGAGACGTTATCTCGGGGCGAACGCAAATCGAACTGACTCAACTGAACAAGCGCAAGTGTGTTTCCGATGGAGATTCCAATTGCCACCATGCCCTCTAGAGTCATAGACGTCACGCTGCACTGTTATTCCAGGAAACTAGGATCCTACTAAGTGCCACACAAGATACGAGCACCTACGACTCAAAACATTTTTATGGCAAGTTTAGTGGCGGAAGAATCAACTTTTGTGCTTCAGTTTATATTTTTGACAGAAACTTGCCGTGTGTTAAATTACAATTTTTCTTTTTCTGAAAGAGAAAGGTAAATCGATTCAAATGTAACTAGGGTAGAGTAGATCCTGCTCGCGTTTGAAGGCCATCCAAATGCATCAAGGAATCAGCTCAAACAAAAAATGCATCAAGGGATACAGTAACGTCGAGCAGTGAAAAAAGACTTGAGCATGAAGAAACAACGCTCACCTGACATACCGAGGAGTTTTTTTTTTTGCGGGAAAAACTTTCAATCTATTCATCTTCAATCATGGTAGTACAACGAGCACTAGAAATAATAAAAATTACATCTAGATCAGTAGACCACCTAGCGACGACTACAAGCACTGAAGTGAGTTGAAGGCGCGCCGCTGTCATCGCCCCTCCATCGCCGGAGCCAGGCAAACCTTGTTGTAGTAGACAGTCGGGAAGTCGTCGTGCTAAGACCCTGTAGAACCAACACATCAGAACAGCAACCGCCGCGGATGAAGAGTGTAGATCAAAAGAATCCAACCTGAAAACACACGAACGAAGACGAACGACGAACAGATCCGAGCAAATCCACCAAAGACAGATCCGCCGGAGACACAACTCCACATACCCACCGATGATGCAAGATGCATCACCGGAACGGGGGCTAGACGGGGAGACATTTATTCCATCTTCAGGGAGCCGCCACCGTCTCGTCTTCCTGAACAGGACACAAACCCTAGCAAAGCTTGAAAAAAGATCTAAAAACGAAGCCCTCCCATCGGCAAGGGCCGAGATCCACCCCGCCTCCATGGCCATAGGGCCACCGGAGACGGGATGGACCGGCTCCGGCGCCGGTGAGAGGCAGAAAGCTAGGATTTTTGAGAGGCGGCGGCTAGGTCCAAAGCGGCGGCTCTTGTTCCCTGTGCAATTTGCAATTCAACTCCGATCCATGACATACCGAGGAGTTGATACACAAGCAAAAGAGTAAATAAAAACTAATGCATATGAAGTCGATATTACCAACGTAAACAAAGAGGAAACAGAGCGGTGGGATCACCCACTAACTATCGCCACCTTCAGGGGCGGAGCCAGGATTTAGACATGAGGGGGGCGAGAGAGATAACATACTTGAGAGAGCCAGTACATGAATTTAGTCTCAAAATTAGCATTGATACGAAAGCATTGGAAACAAATATTTGACAATACAAAATGTTACACCTCTATTAGTTTAAATTTAACTCTATGAATATGTCAGGTGGATATGTATTTTGGGTAGCATGAATATTGGAGCTGGAAGCATGCCTCTTAAAAATAAATATATTTTTGTTATATTCCTCTTCTTGATACTTCAACCATTGAAACATTGAACAGAGTCTGGAATTAGAATTCTAAATTGTAACCTTGCCATATCTAATAGGTAGATCAAACTATTTCTATATGTAGTTGGACTAGTTCATCATATGTCTCTCTGATCTGAAAAATCTACTCGGAGTTTGTTGTATTACAATAATACCAGTGACGTACCTTAAGTTGTGCCAAAATCAGTTGATGAAGCAGCCCTGATTCAACCGCTAGATTAGAAGCACGGAATGAATACGCAGTGCTCCAGTATCGAGGAAAGGAGCAGCAAGATCCGGCAGGCGGCGGCGCATGGGCGCACGAAGACACGAAAAAACCTAGAAGAAAACTGACTACTCGATCGATGGCTGCGGCTGCAAGTACGCCTAGTTTCCTGATGCGTAGGTAGATTCTGTGTGTTGGGCCTTTGGGCTGGATTATTGGATCATTTAACTCTAAAATAGTACGTCAGCCCAGCCATGTCTATACGTATATTTACATTACCAGTGTATGAATACCCAGCGAACATTCACAGGGGGGGCGAGACGATGGGGGGTGTCTGACCCCTGCTCGCACCCCCCTGCCTCCGCCTCTGGCCACCTTTAATTGTCTCACAAGTCACAAAGCCTTGAAGACCAGGCAATGAACACCTTAGGCCTCATGTGGTAATAATCTTAGCATTTTCATCTCTGTCCCACAAGTACAACTGCTAGTCCGGTAACGAGCGATTTACAGGTCAGCTTGCAATAACAAAATAAATTAAGTTATCGCTACTTCAATCTCTATAGACCATCAATTAGTGCAATGGATGCATAGTGATGAAAAGCACTAATATACTTTGTGGTAAACTGTGTCCTGGATTGTAATATTTTGTAGCCAAAACAACCAAAATGGGACACCAAATCATCATCATGCTACAGACCTTGAAATTAATAAAAGGAAGGGTGCACCATTATCTGCCTGGAAACAATTTTCATTTCGCTACCCTTACAGCTCAACCTGCATTTCCCTGCCAGGAGAGGACAAAATAAACCATCAGGTTGGTGGTGGTCTGGTGGATTAACATGCTGTCTTCGGAAACTGGAAAAGCAAAAAATACCTTTGGTTTAGACTTGTTGGGTTTGGAGTCGGCAGCAGCTTGTTTGCTATCAACAAGAGGCCGCTTGAAAGGAAGGAAATCTATCCCAAGCATGAATGGCCGCAACACCTCTGGCACTTCAACACCACCCTCCCTCTGGTAATTCTCCAGAATGCAGCAAAGGGTCCTCTCAGTTGCAGTCAGCGTAGAATTCAGCATATGAACAAACTGCTTGGATTGCTCATCATTCTGCCATTTCAACAGAAATACATCAGTAGTCAGACATTTTGAGGCACAAGTAAGCAGTCATCTACCAGTATCCATCCATTAAAAAAAAAATACCTTTTTCTGGCCATAGCCTATTCCAAGTCTCCTTGCCTGATAATCAGTGCAATTTGAACAGGATACTAATTCTCTGAAGGTTTTTGATGCAGGGAACCATGCTTCCAAATCATACTTCTTAGCTGCAGCATCATTAAGAGCACCAGAGACAATTGAAACTAGTTGATATGGTAGCCCAATCTGCAAGCAATGTTTATACATATCAGCGACACGCAGTCGAGGATATCAACACTGTTGTTTAAGGTTCGCAAAGCTTCAGAACTTACCGCCTGATAAAAATCTTCTGCATTTTTAATCATCTCCTCATGCATTTCCCAGGATACACTGTCATTTGGACCTGTGGCGCAGAACTGCTCGATCTTTTCAAACTGGTGGACTCTGAAGATGCCAGCTGTGTCCCTCCCGTGTGAACCAGCCTCTTTCCGGAAGCACGTGGAGAACCCAGCATATCTAAACACGCAGTTATCAAATTACTTGCGTCTAGTGACTAAAGACAAGCTACCTAAAATTAGGCACTACCCACCTGATCGGCAAATCTGCAGGATAAATTCGATCACCTAGATGATAAGCACATAGCGGTTGCTCCGATGTTGCTATGAGATACTTATCCTCTCCGTCACCTGTTACCTGCCAAATGCAACTAATGGTCATGGACATATTATTACAAATGTTGGATCAAAATAATGCTGCTGAAACATCATTAGTTCAAATCAACAATGATCATGAGGAACCAGTGTACTAACAGAATGTAAATAAAAAACGGTGCTTTGAACTTTGCCCAGAACTGTACATATTAAGGCTTGCCAGATAGTTATAACTGGAAATGGAAGGTGCTTACTGAAGCTGTGAACATACATCGGCAAACTAACAAGAAAATACATTACCACACCCCGAGAAAGCATGGCCTTACTTCTAAATACAGAAACAAATAAAAATACAGTTAACCAATAACACCAGAATATGCAAGGGACACCTCTTTGGACTTACTTTGTAGAGCTCCTCATCAAATTGGGCCAACTGGGCACATTTTGCCATGATTTCCTTTCTCATGAAAAAAGGAGTTTGCATTGGTGTAAATTCTCGTTTTCCCAGGAATGATAGCCCAAAATTTATCAACGCCTGGTTCAGGAGAACACCGTCGCCCTTCAAAAAGAAACCTCTTCCACCAGCTACATCAGCACCTGTGAATGAGTGGGCAAAGTATGAGAGGTGGCTTAAAATTTAATAAAGCAGGGGTTCCACAAATTTAGTAACTCCAGCGAGCTTGTGCTATGACGGGAAAAAAACTTCTTAAGTTCAAATGCACAATGTTTTTTCATAAGCTTAAACGTAGTGCAAGTAGATGCAAACATAAAAAGTTGTTACTATTCTGCTACTCCCTCTGATCCAAAATAAGTGCCGGGGTTTTAGTTCAAGAGAGTACCGGAGTACTATATTTGATGATCTGGTGTTCCATAATATGGTAGACAGAGGAATACAGGGATCTATCAATCCCATCACATATATGTATCAAGCACAGCAATTGTATAATGATTTGTGTGATACCAAGTACTGGGGCCAACATGCTAACACAACAGACTCAACGGTGCTACTTAAAACCAGATAATTCAGTTGCTGATACAGCAGTGCTAGTTGAAACCAGAAATTTCAGTCAAATACACAGAATACTATTGGTAAGTGTTTAACGTAAGACCCATACAAATTGTAGAGCTGTGCTGATTATTAAAAATTCGTCAAAGACAAAACCTATATTTGTCACACTAAAACAAAATCTATAGTTGTCAGTAAGCTGGTTCTCCCAAAGTTCGGAACAAAAAAATTTGTAACAGAATCATAGACGGTCATTCTACAATGGCAGCGAGCACAACAAAAGAAGCAATTCATTACAACTGTAGGCATGTAAAAAAAATGCATTCAACTTTCAATTAAACTTGAACCGAAGTAATCCAAGCACAATGAGAAAGCACTCAACCAACAGAAGTTTTTGAGCATTTACCCTTATCCAAAGATACGATGTCAAGCATTATGCATAGATCCACATGATTCTTCAATTTCTCCTCCAGTCTCTTCTCTCCCCATGTCCGCACAATAGCATTATTTGCCTGTGAGAAGGAACTATTAAGCAACTTGAGATGCCTTTACATCAATTCTGTGAAGCAAATCTACGTTTCATATTTTTAGAGTAGGTACATCCAGTTGCTCACAAGCAGATTCAAACCCAACTCAATGTAATGCAGTGATGTTTCTTGTATTACTATAGATACCTAAATTGCATCAGGAATATTAACACCAGAAATAGGGGAACAAGAAGTAGGTTAAATTAGAGCTAGTATGGTTCCAAGCAATCACTAAAAAGGGCTAATATCTTTCACAAAGTTATAAAACAGATGCTGCCTTAGCTATCTGTAGAACCAGGAATTGTGGGGTTGGCACTTATTCAACGCACCTCGTCGTTGCTGATGGGCACAGATTCATGCACGAGGTTGCCGATGGTAACGAGCTTGGCATCGAGGGTGGTCTTGGCCTCCTGCACCTCCGTCTCCTTGGCGGCCAGCCTCTTCTTAATCTCCTCCGTGCTCTGTATCAGCTCCGTCGCATCCTGCTTTTTCTGCAAAAAGCGGCATGCTCGCCGTCACATACAAATCCAGAGCCCCCCGCCGAGGACTAAAAGAGAAACCAAAGCAAAGCAAATCGACGCGGGACGTACGGCCTTGAGCTTGCCGATCTCCTTGCTGGTTTTGTTGAGCTCCTGCCGGATCTTGTCGAGCTCGAACTGCCCTGCGGAGACGATACAACCTGGGGGTCAGGGTCCGCGGATCTGGAAGGTTCTGGGGTGGGAGCGGAGAAGGACTTACTCTGGCGCCACGCCTCGTCGAGGACGATGACCTCGTCGACGAGCTCGACGGGGGCGAAGCGGCTGCGCTGCGACTGGCGGACGAGCTCAGGGTCGCCGCCCTTCTCCTTGCGGAAGAGGTTGATGTCGAGCATCTTCTCGTCCGACCGCGGCTAGGCCACCTTCTCCGCCGACGAGCTCGACGGGGGCTAGGCGGCTGCGCTGCGATTGGCGGCGGCGGCGGCGGAGGGCGGAGAGGGAGGGTTCTTCTGACGAGAGAGGGATGACGGGGAGGGAGGGAGCGATCGAGAGCAATGCGGCCCGTTACATTTTTTTCAGAAGAAAGCCGGCCCGTTTACTGTCCCAAGCTGGGCCGGCCTTGTGCCGGGCTTCCTTTAGGCCCGTATATAGGCCCTGTTTGGTTCATGACTCTAGGACTTTTTCTAGTCACAACTAAAAAGTCCCTGGTCCCTAAAAAGTCCAGTTTCTCATTAGAGGTTATTAAATGACCATATTGCCCCTAGTATATAGAAAAATAACAACCAAACAACACCATGGGGTGGCAGGGCAATGGGTACAGCGAGGGATATTGTTAAAAAAGACTCTCCTTGAGAGTCTTCTTCATTTAATCCCAAAAAGCAAATTTTAGTCTATCAGAGTAAATGACCACGGGTAGCCTAGCCGGCTCTCCTTGGTTCTTCAAAAACATCGGGCCGATCGCGCCCTCAAACACCCAAGACGAAGAGCCGCCTTCCTGTGGCCGGCTGATCCCCTGGCCGGTTGACCGAAGGCGGCAAGGCACCTCAAGCCTCCGCGAAGGAGGCCGGCTCCTAGTAGGCCGCCGCCAGGATGGCCGCCCTCTAGCAGGCGGCAGTCGGCCCGCATCATGCACCCTCAAAGTCTGCACCCACATAACGGCGACGAGACGGGCGTGGCTACACTAGAGCCTGGCACTCCCGAATCCCGAAGCGGGCGTGGCCATAGTGCGCCGTACCGGGTAGCCATCCCCCGCCCGGCGCGGCACTGTTGCCACAATTGACCATGACATCACCCATGCCAGAGCACCCATGCCAGAGCACCCATGCCCCCACGACAGGCTGTCAGTACGACCCGCAGGCGGCGGCCCTCCCTTGCCAGTGAGCCCTTATAAGGCGGCTTGGCCAGTCCAGTCGGCCCGAGGGGAGGCCGGCTCCCAGAAGCTGGCCAATCCTCGCCCTGAAAGTTTGTGCACCATTAAGCAGATGAGACGGGGTAAGGCTAAAGTGAACGCCCACCAGGCGGCGGCACTGTAGTCATGCTTGCCCCGACAAAGCCATCATCATCAAGGGCGAGGCTACAGTAATGAGCCGCCGACAAGACCCCCAAGTAGTGGGCCCGGCCTGTCGACCAAGAGGCCGGCAGCCAGCGGGCCCCAGCGGCCGGCGGAGAAGCCGGCACCCAAAGACACTGACGGCCTGGACCCGCCTCCAGCCGAATTACCATTGTACCCCTGGGGGGTAGGCCTATATAAACCCCCCAGGGCACCCATGCAAAGGGTTGATCTCAGATAGTTTCACACACCCATATAGAGAGAAATGGAGAGCTAGCCTTGCCCTTCTTCTTCCTTTAGCCAAACAGCTCAAGGAGCCTCTTGTAGCTACTACTTATTTAGTGATCATGCGGAGACCCCGCAGAGCAGGACTAGGGGTGTTATCTCCTAGGAGAGCCCCAAACCTGGGTAAGATTCGTCGGCGTGCATGTCTTCGCCTTATCCCGTTTCCAGGCACCGGCGATGTTTTACTGGCTCCCACTATAATTAGCCATCATTTGGCATATGTTGCACCTACCACCCAACATTTGGCGCCCACAGTTGGGCCAGGTGCACCGTCATTCGGAGACCTGGTCTGGACGGGAACCTTGTTCCTTCCCAGCGAGCGTAGCCAGCCCGGCACGCCCGATGGCGCTTGCCCCGACGTGCTACATGGCGTCGACGCCGCCTGTGCAGCGAGCTGCCTCACCGATCTTCTCGGCGAGGTTCACCTCTCCGAAGAGCCCGCACCAGACGGGGGTGCAACCAGCTCCGAGAGCTGCCTCATCAACCTCCTTGGCAAGCTCGACATCGCCAACGAGCCCACCTCCGACTTGGAGTCGATCGGCTCCACCGACCCGATGCTTGTCGATTCCGACACGGCATCCCTCGACGTCTTCCCCACCAACGTGGTGGTGATCGACGACCCTCTCCCTCGCGCCGACAGCGCCAACAGCACCGTCACCGAAGTGCTGGTCATCAGCCATGACGCCGCCTTCGGCGAGAACTCCCACGATGCTCTGCAGTCGATAATGCACAACTTGTCCGCGCCCATTCAAGCAGACGCAGACGCCGAGACGCTGGAGGCTTGTCGCCTTGCCCTCATCGAGAACGGCAAGAAGATAGCCATCATGAGACGCCTCACCGAAGCCTATCAATGTGAGGTTGATCGTGCTGCTTCCGGTACGCCGGCTGCTGGTGGGCCTAGCCGGCTCGGCGCTATCAAGAAGCACGGCGCAGCCATCGCCAGCATGTTAGGGGTCAGCTGCCCAGTCTACGCCATGCCGCTCGAGAACCTACGTGCCGCCCAGGCGGCAGCAGACGAGCTGGAAGGCTTGGATGAAGACAAGATGCGCTGCATGACGCGACACGTCCAGCAGCTCATCGACGCGGCGGCAGAACGGCAAGAAGCCAGCACTCGCGCCGAGAGTCCTCCCCCTCGTCGAGGGCACAGCGCGACCTCCCGGATGCCGACTGCAAGCGGAGCCCGCGAGCGAAACAACAAGGAGCCGGCTGCTAGCCACAGCCGGACGCGCTTCACCATCGAGCACGACAAAGACGGCCACCCACGAGCTGTGGAGCAGCAAGGGGATAACCTGCCTCCTCCTCCGCCCTACAGTCGGCGATACCCTTCTCCGCCGCCTGTTGGGCATCCAACACTCGGTAACCGGCTAGGCCGCCGCGAAGGAGTCGGCGAGAACGATGCTCGCGATCGGATCGACCGCCTGGCGCGATCCCTGGCGTTAGAAGAAGATGATGATGTCGGCCCGCCTTGTTTTGGCCCACGCATCCGCGACGAGCCCTTCCCCAATGGGTTCTCGCTCCCAAGAGACACGCCTAAGTACAACGGCTCGGTGAAGCCGGAAGACTGGCTGATAGACTACTCCACCGTAGTCAGCATCGCAAACGGCAACAGGCGCGTTGCCGTGAAGTATGCCCCCCTCATGCTTCAGGGCACGACACGCACCTGGCTGAATAGCCTCAAGCCTTACAGCATCAATAGCTGGCTGGATTTCACGGAGGTCTTCAGCCGCAACTTCACTAGCACGTACAAGTGGGCGCCCAAGCCCCGCCAACTCTCCTTGTGCGTCCAAGGCCTGACCGAGTCCAGCCGCAACTACCTGACGCGCTGGCCGAGCTCCGCAACTCCTGCGAAGGGTGCAAGCCATAGAATACTTCACCACCAGGTGCGGAGAAGGCACCCTCCTCAAGCATTGGCTTCTTTGTGACGAGACGGCTACACTCAACAAGCTGCTGATCATAGCGGACAAGTACGCCACGGCCGACTCCTCAATGAAGTCGGGGCTCCGGGTGGACGCCTCTGGAAAAGTGCTCCCTCTGGCTCCCAAGACACCGGCTGGCAACACAAGTCGGCACCCGCATCAGAACAACAACAAGCGCAAGGCCCCGATGTCGTCTTCCACCAGCCGGCAAGTGGCAACAGTTGACGACCAACAACCAGAAGAGCAGCCCGTACCCAAGCGTCAGAAAGGCGGTAGGCCGGCTTGGCAGCCTGCCTTCTCCTATGAGCAAACCCTTGATGCTCCGTGCAATTTCCACAATGGCGCAAAGCCGTCCAACCATACAACTCGGAAGTGACATTGGCTCACCCAAATCTCCAAGGGCGAAGGACTGCTGCCTCCTCCGCCTGTTGGCCCGCCGCCTCCGGCTCCTCAACAGCCGGCCGCCCGCCCAGCAGTCGGAGCTATTCAAGACAAGTTCCCCGACGAGCATGCAGCCTTTGTCATCTTCACTAGCCAAGCCGACGGCAAGCGCAGCCGGTGCCGACAACACCAAGAAGTCAATGCAGTCACCAAAGATCCAGAATTCATGCACTGGTCTGAAAAGCCCATCAGTTGGAGCCGAGCCGATCACCCAGAGGTGATGCCATCTCCGGGTTCTTATGCTTTTGTGTTGGATGCCACCTTTGCAACCGAGAGACGGCTGTTTTCTCCCGAGTTCTGATTGATGGAGGAAGCATTATCAGCATCCTGTACCGCGACACCATGGAGAAGTTGAACATCAAACTAAAGCACCTCTTACCCAGCCGGACTATCTTCCATGGCATTGTGCCTAGCCTCTCATGCTCGCCAATCAGCAAGATCAAGATTGATGTTCTTTTCAGAGATAAAGATCACTTCTGTCGCGAAGCAGTTTGGTTTGAAGTAGTGGATCTCGAGAGCCCTTACCATGCTTTATTTGGCCGACCTGCTCTGGCCAAGTTCATGGCTGTGCCCCACTATGCCTACCTCAAGATGAAGATGTCGAGCTCCAAGGGCATTATCACCATAGTCGGAGACTACAAGAAGTCTTTCGACTGCGCTGCAGCCAGCAGCGGGCTGGCCGAGTCCCTCGTGATTGCTGCTGAGAGAAAGATCCTTGACCGGGTTGTGGCCATGGCCGGCAAGCAGCCGGACCTGTCACCCGATCCCAAGGAGTCGGAAGCTCAGGGCTCCTTCCAGCCAGCCAAGGAAACAAAGAAGATACCTCTGGACCCGGAGCACCCGGAGAGGTTCACTATAGTAGGAATAAACTTGGACAACAAATAGGAAAGCAAGCTCATCGATTTCCTCCGTAAGAATCGGGATATCTTCGCATGGTCCCCCAAGGACATGCCGGGTGTTCCGACGGATTTCGCCGAGCACAAGCTACATGTCCGAGCAGATGCAAAACCAGTCAAACAGCCCCTCCACCGACTATCGAAGGAGAAGAGAAGAATTGTCGGTGAAGAGATCGCCCGACTTCTGGCAGCAGGCTTCATTATGGAGGTGTTCTTTCTAGAGTGGCTTGCCAACACAGTCCTTGTACTGAAGAAAAACAAGAAGTGGCGCATGTGTATAGATTATAACAACCTCAACAAAGCCTGCCCCAAAGATCCGTTTGCCTTGCCCTGGATTGACCAAGTGATAGACTCCACAGCCGGATGCGAGCTGTTGAGTTTCTTGGATGCCTACTCAGGCTACCATCAGATCAAGTTGGATCCAGCCGGCCGCCTGAAGACCGCCTTCATCACACCATTCAGAGCTTTCTGCTACCTGACTATGACATTCGGCCTGAGAAATGCCCGTGCCGTTTTTCAGCGTTGCATGTAGAAATGCCTCCTCAAGCAACTCGGCAGAAATGCCCATGTCTATGTAGACGATATTATGGTGAAGACGGAGAAGCGCGGCACCTTGCTGGAAGATCTTAAAGAAACATTTGACAACTTGCGCCGCTTTCAGATCAAGCCCAATCCGGAAAATTGTGTGTTCGGGGTACCAGCTGGCCAACTCCTTCGTTTCCTGGTCTCCGAACGCGGCATTGAATGCAACCTAGTGAAGATCAAGGCCATGGAGAGGATGGGGATTCCCACCCGGCTGCAAGACGTCCAGAAGTTCATCGGATGCATGGCTTCCCTTAACCGCTTCATCAGCCGGATAGGGGAGAAGGCTCTTCCCCTGTACCAACTCATGAGGAAAACCACTCACTTTGAGTGGAATGACCAAGCGGATGAAGCCTTTCATCAGTTGAAGAAGATGCTGGTCACGACGCCTATCCTGGCGGCTCCGACTGAAAAAGAGCCCATGCTCCTTTACATTGCCGCATCCAGCCGGGTGGTCAGCACAGTCATCGTGGTTCAATGCCCAGAGGAAGGCAAAGTTCACCTGGTCCAGAGACCGGTGTATTACTTGAGTGAAGTGTTGTCAACCTCGAAGCAGAACTACCCTCACTATCAGAAAATGTGCTATGACGTGTACTTTGCCGCCAAGAAGCTCAAGCCCTACTTTGAAGAGCACCCCATCACGGTCATTTGCACTGCCCCGCTTGCCGAGATCATTGGCAACCGGGATGCATCTGGCCGGGTGGCCAAGTGGGCCATTGCGCTGGCTCCTTATACCATATTCTACCAGCCACGCACCGCCATCAAGTCCCAAGTGCTGGCCGACTTCCTCGTCGACTGGGCCGAGACCCAGTACTTGCCGCGTGCACCCGACTCCATCCATTGGCGGATGCACTTCGATGGATCCAAGATGCGCATCGGTTTGGGAGCTGGCATTGTCCTCACCTCTCCCAAAGGCGACAAGCTCAGATACACATTGCAAATCCATTTTGCGGCCTCCAACAATGTGGCCGAGTATGAGGCGCTCATACACGGGCTCCGGCTGGCCAAGGAACTCGGCATCCGCCGGATCCTGTGTTATGGCGACTCCAGCTTGGTGGTCCAACAGTCGTCCGGTGATTGGGACGCCAAGGATGCAAATATGGCGAGCTACCGCTTCCGCGTTCAACAACTCAGCAGATATTTTGACGGGTGCGAGTTCCTCCACGTGCCACGGGCCGACAACGAGCAAGCAGATGCCCTGGCACGAATCGGCTCCACTCGGCAAGCTATACCAACCGGCGTATCCCTTCAGCGCCTTCTCAATCCGTCTATCAAGCCTTCACCAGAATCCAACTCCATCTTCGTGCCGGGTGACCCCGACGCAGCCGGATCCGGCTTGGAAACCTCGGCAGTAGGTACGGGGACTTTAGTAGGAGGCTCGGGGACTGCGGCATCCGCACCCGGCCCGGGGACTTCAGAACCCGGCCCGGGGAATGCAGCAGTCGGCCCGAGGACTTCAACGACACAAGAGGTGGTGGCCGACTCCAACCCGCCACCTCCCACCCCAACCACCCTAGTTGCAGTGGCCATGTTGGCAATAGAAGAAGTCACAGCTCCATCATGGGCCCAACCCATCCTCAACTTTCTGGTGAACAGAGAGCTGCCGACTGACGAGATCTCGGCAAGAC
Organism: Triticum aestivum; assembly: GCF_018294505.1. Classification (NCBI taxonomy): domain Eukaryota; kingdom Viridiplantae; phylum Streptophyta; class Magnoliopsida; order Poales; family Poaceae; genus Triticum; species Triticum aestivum. The sequence continues at coordinate 644,756,248 of NC_057810.1, forward strand.
AAGTTCTATGATACCGAGCTGGAGCCTACACAATAGTAAACAGAGAGCTCATTAGGCACAGCGTGACTGGAGTCTTCCAGCGCTGCGTTGAGCTAGAGAAGGGCATGGCAATCCTCAAAGACATTCATCAAGGCGAGTGTGGCCACCATGCGGCCTCAAGATCACTTGTTGCCAAAGCTTTCCACCATGGTTTCTTCTGGCCGACTGCTTTGGACGACGCTAAAGAGTTTGTCAAGCACTACATGGGGTGCCAATTGTTCAGCTCCAAGCAACACCTGCCGGCTTCTGCACTCAAGACCATCCCCCTCACCTGGCCCTTTGTCGTTTGGGGGCTGGATATGGTGGGCCCATTCAAGACGGCACGCGGCGGCATGACTCATCTGCTTGTCGCTGTCGACAAGTTTACCAAGTGGATCTAAGCAAAGCCAATCAAGAAGTTGAATGGGCCGACTGCTGTGACCTTCATCGCGGACATCACAACCCGGTACGGCATACCGCACAACATCATCACCAACAACGGCACAAATTTTGCCAAAGGAGCATTGGCCCGTTTTTGTGCGATGCAGGGCATCCGACTGGACTTAGCGTCCGTTGCCCATCCGAAATCAAACGACCAAGTTGAGTGAGAAAATGGCCTCATCCTCTCCGGCATCAAGCCCCGACTGGTCGAGCCACTGGAGTGTTCGGCCGGCTGCTGGCTCGAGGAGCTGCCAGCTCTCCTCTGGAGCCTGCACACCACTCCGAACAAGTCAACCGGCTTCACTTCCTTCTTCCTTGTGTATGGTGCCGAGGTTGTCATTCCAACTGACATCGAGTTCGACTCACCTCGAGTCACCATGTACATGGAAGCGGAGGCGAAGGAAGCACGAGAAGACAACGTCGATCTGCTGGAAGAGGGCCGGTTGTTAGCACTCAGTCGGTCTGCCATCTACCAGCAGAGCCTGCGCCGTTACCACAGTCGGAAGGTCAAGCCAAGATCTTTCCAAGAGGGTGACCTTGTGCTCTGGCTGATCCAGCGAACACCTGGCCAGCACAAGCTCTCGGCCCCTTGGGAAGGCCCCTTCATCATCAGCATGGCCTTGGGTAACGACTCCTACTACCTGATCGACACACAGAAAAGCCCAAGGCACACAAGAGAGATGATTCCGGCAAGGACTCGGAACGCCCATGGAACGCAAATCTCCTTCGAAGATTTTACAGTTAAATGTAGTATGTATCACGCTACCTTTTGTATTAAGTACAAGACATCGGGACCCCCGAGGAGCACTCGGGGACTGCCCTCTTTTATCTATGTGATAAGTTTTTATGCCTATGAATGTGTTAGTACATTTGTTCTTTCATCCGGCACCGGGTTCAACCAGTCGGCCCAGGGACTTGCCGCCTTGTGACATGTAAACACTACCTGCAGTCAGACAAGTAGTGTGCCGTCATTTAAGCCCTCTCTTGCTGAAAGCCGTAGCTCGCAGAGCGGCTGTCCAGCTGGCAAGAGTCAAAGGCAAGAAAACGGTGCCCACACAAAAAATGGCTAAGGACTAACGAGGTTACATAACACAAGTCGGCTCCCTGCCCTGCCAACCGACTGCTAAGCAGCCGGCTGGCCGGCTTCCCACTCACCTTGCAACAATATAAGAAGGCTAAAGTACTTGCCCTCCCAAAAAATGGCTAAGTACTTTCTCAGCCACAGACTGCAGAGCAATTGTTCGGCTGGAAAGGCGGCAGCCAAGGGAGGTGTCACGACCGGCTTTCTGGGTATTAATTTCCCAGAAAATGGCCTTTGTGTTCACCAGCCCCAGGATTACTGTTAGCTGATGAGGCACCAACTTGATACAGAAACTCCAAGCAAAAATACATAATATGTAGTACAAGACCATTCTGGCCTATGAGTACAACATAAGGTTGCTAGTGGTTGATGGCGGAAGCGGTTCGTGGTACATCAGCGTTTATGGGACTCCATTTCCCACAGGAACAGCTGACCAGGTTAACTCCTATCTTCGCGGGACTGCTATCACCGTTGCTTAGATTCCGGGGCTGTCATCGCAATGCTCCTCTCCATGCAAGAAATCTGGCCAAGACAATAGCCAGGGACAAGCCAGTGAGTACTTTGAATGTACTCGCAAACATTATGAACATGGGTATAATATATCAAATCATACTCTAAAATATTCCATGATCACAACGTCAGTGATAAAAAGAAAATCTCTGATGCATGCAAGTAGGTTATTTATATGCAACATGAATATGTAGTAACAGAGTAGTAATAAAATGCACCAATCGGGTGTCTGAAGCGACGCCTCGAAAGGATAATAGATAACGGGCAAGCCTTAGTCGGGCGTCTGGGCGACACCACATAAAGGGCTTATAAAGTAAATAAATAACAGCATGCCACAGTCGGGTGTCTGAGCGACACCACATAAAGGGCTTATAAAGTAAATAAATAACAGCATGCCACATTCGGGCGTCTGAGCGACACCACATACAGGGGGCTTATAATGCAAATAAATAACAGCATGCCACAGTCGGGCGTCTGAGCGACACCACATATAGGGCTTATAATGTAAATAAATAACAGCATGCCACAGTCGGGCGTCTGACCGACACCACATACAGGGCTTATAATGTAAATAAATAACAGCCTGCCACAGTCGGGCATCTGAGCGACACCACATAAAGGGCTTATAAGAAAACAATCACAGTGAATATCTAGGAGGTAAAACCGTCCCAGGGATACTCAATACTCCAAATAATATAAAGGGTTAGTCCATAGTAATAATAATCATAATCATCATAAGTCACACGTCATGATCCATATTTTGGTTTAATAGTTTCTCCTCCGAAGAACGACACTAAGACCGACACTTGACCCAACCCAGACTGTAGTCCTTAACCATGGACACGGCTATTCGAATAGATATAATCTCTATAGAGGGTGTACTCTTTACCCATGAGTAACGGATTCCTTCAGTCCATCGGGACTAATTCTATCTACGGTCTTTTAATTGAAAACACACCTGACTTGCACACACTAGCTTAACTTACCGGTGTCTGGAATCACCCACGACACCTGTCAAGCAAAACTCTAAGTGGGGAGGCTACAACCTCGCGTAGCATGGGATCAAATTTATATCGCGCGCTCTAAGGGGTGGCCTCCCCTCTTGGTCCCAACCGGAAACACCCATGCCCCCTGATCGGATGACTGGCTTTAATCCACGGCCGTGGAACCCTCATCCCGGCCCCTCTGTACCGTGTGTGCTAGAAAGGGGTTGACAACTTACTGAACCGTACCCTACCTACTGTAGGGACAAGTGGTAGTACGAAACAAGTATGAGGGTTACTGGAACAAGACTTGATCTATGATCGTCTCAAGAGGTTTAAGTATTCCCTGCATGATTAGCACAACGAATATATTTCATCCAATAGACAGAATCACCACTCACCATATCCCCTCATGCCATGCCGGACACACTCGTATCGACGAGGAACTAGGGACAAGCTCAGGTCTACTCAAGACAGAGACTTTCCCGGCTTCCTTCCGGCAGGCACGAAAAGCACACGAGGATGATTACTGTCACAAGCATGACCATTTCCAACAACAAGGAAATCTCCAATATGAATGAGATCATTTATATGCACTCATGAGTTTGAACATATCATCACATAAAATAACGGACAGTCCGTGTCGAGGTGGTATTGTAACCGTGTCAGACAACACACACGAAATTATGCCCGAGTTCAGAATGCTTGCCTTCAAGTTGTGGGGAAGGCAGGGTGCACTCCAAAACTTTTGAAAGCTTTCTCCTCTCTCCAAAAATCCTATTTAAAATATTTTTGAATCAATACATAGTTTCAAAAACAGTACCAAAAAGTTGTCTGAATTTTTTTGAAATAAATCTTAAAATAAACTAGGTTGAATTTGAGAGAGGTAGGAAAAAGTATCAATTCATTTGGAGTTATATTTAAAAATTTATAAGCAGTCAAAGTTTTGGTCAAAAATTTGTTTTTAAAAATAAAACAGAAAAAAAGAAAAACATTTAGAATACTGACCACGTCGAAGGCGTATTTTGGTTTTTACGCCTCCACTTATCCAATGTGGACGACACGTGGGTCACTGACAGTCGGTCCAGCGGGCCCACTGGTCAGGTTTGACTAGTCATCCTTCCCTCCTCTTCCTCTGCCCCGAGCGAAGGCGGAACTCCGGCGACACTCGCTGGCGAACGGCGGCACCGTTCGAGAAACTGAGGGTGGGGATGGATCCGCCAGTCCAGTGTGGTCCTCCCGGTGGTCGCTAGTCAGGTGGGGACGGAGGGAGTCGCCGGCGGCGAGCTTCGCGGCGGCGATAGCTTCGGGATGAATAAGGGGGTTTGAGCTATGGTGGCCTCCGATCGAGTTTGAGCAGCTGGGCGGCTCCGCAAGACGAAGGGGAGTCGGGTGGTGGTGTGGGCTGGACGGGGGAGGGCCTGGTTGCAATGAAACAGACCGGAGGGCGGCGGTGGCCGAACTGGCCGGAGACGGGGAAGACCGCCTCCACTGGTTGATTGAGGGCTAGGGGAGTGCTAGGGGAGTGGCTTGAGGCTGCCTGAGGTCTAGGAGGAGCTCAGGGTCACCATTTATAGGGCAGCTAGGTTGGTTCTGCCATCGCTGAGGATAAGGTCGCCGGCCGACCATTTCTGCTGCGGCAGGGCGTCGTGGCACCGACGAGTGCTTGTAGACGAGCGAGGGGATAAGCTCGGACTGCTCCAGGGGCAGCTGGCGCGCGGCTGCGGCTCGGGCGGCGCCGACCGTGGCAGGAGCCCGCTGCGGATGCCGACGTGCTGCCAAAGGGCTCTAACGGCGGCGTTGTAGGGCACCAGGGGTAGCTTGGCGCGTTCTGATGAGCGGTCGAGGGTGGGGCGCGACTCTGTAGAGCGAGCAAAAGCCAGGGGCGCGACGCGGCGGCTCGGTGCACGTGCGTGCAAAACATGTGCTGTGGGCGCGCCCAGAGCACGCACGCGACATGCTCGACAGAATGCCAAGGTGGTCTAGAGCGCTCGGGTGAAGCTGGCAACTAACAGGACTAGGCTAGGGTTTGCAAGAAAGCTAGTGGACAAGGGGGTTAGGCCAGGAGACCAAGCTTGTAATGCTAACTAAAAATCATGCCAAAACTGGCCATGCACACAAGGTGTTTGGCAAAATGCTAAAGGCATCTAGGCAGTTCTTGGAGTGGTCAAAATCTCCAGATTGGGGTCTCTTTAGGTGTAGGTTAGGATGGCAAGGTTAGTTGGCCAAATCTAGAAACTTGCTAGTGCAAAACTTTGAGAAAACCAAATCTGGTTAGGAAGAAAAGGATATGGTTTCATGGACTAAAACTACCCCTATGGGTTCACTCTATTGGACTTAGGGGTTTTGCAGGGTGTACTACAAGCAAGAGAAAGCTCATGGTCACTAGAGCACAAATAATTAGTGATGCAGTAGAAAACACCCAACTGGGCCAGAATGAAAAAGAGGTTGTTTCACTCAAATTTTTCAAAGGACATAACTGAGTTTTTGCATAAAGATGAATAATATACTCCTACTGACATCCCATAATTTTGGTGGAAGTTTTAAAGAAATATTTAAATAGGTTGTAGTGCAAAATTGCCCATTGGACCAGATTTGAAAACTTGGTGTGGAGCTCAAAATATCCAAAGAATGAAATATGTTTTTGCATAAAAGTGATTTAAAAACATCACATGGCATCCCCAAATTTTGGTTGGAATTTTAAATAAATTTATCCAATGGTTGTAGTTTAAAAAGGGCTTCAAAACTAATGAAAACCCATTTTAAGGAATAAAGCTCAGAGAGCAAAATTTTATGCAAATAAATCCACTGATAATAGAAGTGTTTTCCTTGAGAGGGTAAACAAGTCCAATAAAAAAATTGGGAAGTTTTCACTTGGGGTAAAAACTCCATAAAAAACAAAAAGGTTCTGAAAAAATCCAGAAAACAAAAGTTTAAGTTTCCTGGCAAAATTTAATTTAATAAAACAAGGTTAAAATTTTTGGGGTGTCACAACACTACCCCCCTTAAGAAAAACCTTGTCCTCGAGATTTGCTAAGGCTTGTTTTTGAAAACACTATTTTTACCACATAAAAAAATAATCACCTCACTTAAGCGGTGAAATGCGGCTACAGTGAGAGGGCAATAAGTGGTGTAAAACTACAGTGTGGGATACTGGCGCTGCATGGAGAAATCCACGGTTCTGGGGGAAAAACGAGCGATTTCTACGTCGGACACAGTAAATTTAGAATAGATTCTAAATTCTAAAATACGTTGGTCGTACCCGAGAGCACAGTGCCCCCTCTGGCTGACAGGTGGACCCGGGGCCCACTGTCAGTCTCTTCTTCTTCCTCTGGCTCTCTCTTCTTCCTCTCTCCCGCACGTTTTCCCCCGCTTTCTCCACCGGCGACGTCTAGTGCGTAGGGCATCTAGGCCATACCAGCGGTAGTGCGCGGCGTGCTAGCTGCCGGCGCAGCATGCACTCACCTCGCGGGCCAGTGCGCTGTCGGCACTGCTCGCGGATTCGCCTCCGAACACCGGTGTTCGAGCGACGAGCGGCGCTGGTGTACTTCGCCCACCGTACACTGATCTCGAGCTATAAAACGACCGAGGTGTTCCTTCTTCTTCCTTCACATGACCTTGCTTCTCCTTCTCCTCCCTTCTCCCTCATTTCTGTCTGCAGGAGCTCGGGACGAGGCTCCAATGGCGGAGGTGATGTCGGACTGGTACGTGATCCTGATGTGCGGAGGGTTGGCGGCATTGCCGGGGTTCTCCATGCTCCTGTGCGTGATGATCCTCGATGATCGTCGTGATGCGGCCGCTCGAGTGTTGGCTCTCCGCGGTGGTGGTGATCACGATGATTAGGTGCGGTGTCCGGTGCTAACTGCTGTCAGGGTGTCGGGGTAACTCGTACCCGAGTAATTACTCACAAATCTCTCCCTCTGAGACTGTGGGGTGTTAGGGAGGTGATTAGTTTGGTGCAAAAAGTGCACGTGGATTTGCACCAGATCGCGTGGTTGGGGTCGTGAGTCTGCTGTTATGGTGCTGCGTGAATAAAAATCTATGTCGTGAAGAGGCACATGCCGCAACAACACAGGGGAAACATCTCACTTCGGGATTTACGGAGAGTGAAAACCGTTAGAAAAAAATTGACAGCAGCAAGAACCACTCACATAATTTAATTCACCGCACAAATCTAGGATACTACGCATAGATTGCAACATATCACTGAAATTATATCATGGCGGTGACATTTACAAAGACAACAGTAAATGGACAAGATCCTGAGAGAACGTCTCTGAGATTGGGGCACACTCTTCTTCTATCGGAGGAAACGGATTGACAAGTCGGTGAACGCGTCTCTCCTGGTCGGGCCTCAGTAGTCTGCCGATGGCGATCTGAGGATTTAAATCAGCGAGACTCTGGAGATAACCCATTATCCGCTGGGTTAAATGCTCTTGGGCAATGACATACTGGGCAAGGTTTTCCAGTACTGGGTCTCTCTCGATTCGTCCACCGGGAAAAGATGTCACTTCTCCAGGTGCTGCGCGACTCGGGAAGTAATAATACCCCCGATCGCTGGCATAGGGCACCGCGAATCGAAGGCGAGCAAGCGCCTCGTACGCAGCAGCTTCTATAGCCATATGTGGGGTTGGCATAGATTTCCCCATGAAAGAAACTTCCGTTGGGTCTTGGTTTGGGTTTGAGGGAGGGATGTGCACCACTGCCCAATATTTCGAGGTGGAAGGGGTGATCCTCGATTTGAGCAGCTCGTACTGGGGTGGATGGATGGCACTCATGGTGCTGCAGGTAAAGTCCCACATAATTTTAACGAAGCTACCTGGGGTTGCGTCTGGAGTCCTCAGATAAATGCTGGGGCTCGGCATGGTAAAGAAATGGCTGTGAGAGTTGTGTACAAGATGAGGGATGCTTGGCAAGGTCACGAGGTGGCCTTTTAAATAGCATCTGGGCGGGGTCTTTTACCGTGGTGAAGAGTAACTAGTCTGTCGGTTCTGCTCTACAGGGTCGGGGTCAACATTACAGATACACATATCTCACCAAAGCGACGCATTACTATGGGTGCCGTCGGGGTGGTTTTTGGTAGTTGTGCCCGGGGTAAAAATGCAACCACAACCTAACATATTTATGCAAGGCTACTATTCAAAATAGAGGCACACAAGCAGGATGTGTTTATTCAAGGCGATGCAAGGTTACATAATTACAGGGCGTGGGCATACCGAGACTTGGTACTACTCGAGTGACTTAGTCTACCTTGTTTATATCCAAGCGGGCGTGCCTTGTGGAAGTCGAGGCTTCTCCTCGGGTCTCACTGTCGGGATTAGCTGGAGGGGGTTGAGGGGCTGCAGGGTCGGGGTAGCGATGATGACCATCGCGGGGATTGTTGGCCACAATCCCATTGGAGCGTGTGCCCAAAAGGCGACGAAGCACTTCTGGGGTCATCAAACCACCTTGGTCGATGGCTGGGGCAGACCTCAGGGACTCGATCGGTTGTCCAAACAACATGACTGGATTGTCGGTGTTGGGCTCATCCTCTTCTCTAGCCGGGGCTCAGCGAACCAGCTCTCCTCGAGCTGCGATCAGATCCAGAGTGATCTGATCGAACAGTTCCTCTAGTGCACTTACATAGCGCACCAGATGCAATAATGTAGGATCTGTCTTGTGATCTCCGTTGGCAACCTGGGGTGGTCTGCCATACTCGTCACGACTGGGGTAGTAGTAGAACGAGCGACAGTTAACCCTGGGCGACAAGTGCCAGAGTTGAACTATAGCCTCTCGAGCAGCTAGTTGGATGGCTTGTGGCTCAAAGGAAGTTGTCCTTCTGGTGAACTGGTAGGGGCGTTCGGGCGATAGTCCCCTACCATAGATGTGCACAGTGGCCCAGAATTGACGGTTTTCACCGCTCATGGGTCCTTGGTACACAACATATTCCGGAGGCTCTTCTAATGCAAAGGCACGGCGGGTGAGGTTTGCGAGCACGGTCACAAAACCTCCAAGGTTGTTTGCTGTGGTCTCATTGTGCACGATGGGGCCAGGCATTGTGGCTTGGTTTGGAAAGAGGCTGTGCTGTGTTGGGTTGAGGCTAGCGTGTCCTTTTTATAGGAAAAGGAGATGGAGTCTTCCTTCACACGCTTGCGAATGGGACAATTTAGGGGTCGGTCACTAGCGCGTGATTGACAGGCTAGGCTGATAGGTTGGGCACCGACTGCCAAAGGTGTCGGGGTCACTGTGTGGCTATCTTGCACGAGAAGCCTTGGCTGGGGTTAGGTTAAGGTCTGGTGGTTTGGTCAACCTAGGTTTTCGACCTGGCTAAGATAGGATTAGCCAATGGTCAGCCTGGCTCTGATACCAAGTCTGTCACGACCGGTTTTCCGGGTATTAATTTCCCAGAAAATGGCCTTTGTGCTCACCAGCACCAGGATTACTGTTAGCTGATGAGGCACCAACTTGATACAGAAACTCCAAGCAAAAATACATGATATGTAGTACAAGACCATTCTGGCCTATGAGTACAACATAAGGTTGCAAGTGGTTGATGGCGGAAGCGGTTTGTGGTACATCAACGTTTATGGGACTCCATTTCCCACAGGAATAGCTGACCAGGTTAACTCCTATCTTCACGGGGCTGCTATCACCGTTGCTTAGATTCTAGGGCTGTCATCGCAACGCTCCTCTCCATGCAAGAAATCTGGCCAAGACAATAGCCAGGGACAAGCCAGTGAGTACTTTGAATGTACTCGTAAACATTATGGACACGGGTATAATATATCAAATCATACTCTAAAATATTCCATGATCACAATGTCAGTCATAAAAAGAAAATCTCTGATGCATGCAAGCAGGTTATTTATATGCAACATGAATATGTAGTAACAGAGTAGTAATAAAATGCACCAATCGGGTGTCTGAAGCGACGCCTCGAAAGGATAATAGATAACGGGCATGCCTCAGTCGGGCGTCTGGGCGACACCACATAAAGGGCTTATAAAGTAAATAAATAAAAGCATGCCACAGTCGGGCGTCTGAGCGACACCACATAAAGGGCTTGTAAAGTAAATAAATAACAACATGCCAGAGTCGGGTGTCTGAGCGACACCACATACAGGGCTTATAATGCAAATAAATAACAGCATGCCATAGTCGGGCGTCTGAGCGACACCACATACAGGGCTTATAATGTAAATAAATAACAGCATGCCACAGTCGGGCGTCCGAGCGACACCACATACAGGGCTTATAATGTAAATAAATAACAGCCTGCCACAGTCGGGCGTCTGAGCGACACCACATAAAGGGCTTATAAGAAAACAATCACAGTGAATATCCAGGAGGTAAAACTGTCCCAGGGATACTCAATACTCCAAATAATATAAAGGGTTAGTCCATAATAATAATAATAATAATAATAATAATCATCATAAGTCACACGTCATGATCCATATTCTGGTTTAATAGTTTCTCCTCCGAAGACCGACACTAAGACCGACACTTGACCCAACCCAGACTGTAGTCCTTAACCATGGACACGGCTATTCGAATAGATATAATCTCTGTAGAGGGTGTACTCTTTACCCACGAGTAACGGATTCCTTCAGTCCATCGGGACTTATTCCGTCTATGGTCTTTTAATTGAAAACACACCTGACTTGCACACACCAGCTTAACTTATCGGTGTCTGGAATCACCCCCGACAACTGTCAAGCAAAACTCTAAGTGGGGAGGCTACAACCTCGCGTAGCATGGGATCAAATTTATATCGCGCGCTCTAAGGGGTGGCCTCCCCTCTCGGTCCCAACCGGAAACACCCATGCCCCCTGATCGGATGACTGGCTTTAATCCACGACCGTGGAACCCTCATCCCGGCCCCTCTGTACCGTGTGTGCTAGAAAGGGGTTGACAACTTACTGAACCGTACCCTACCTACTGTAGGGACAAGTGGTAGTACGAAACAAGTATGGGGGTTACTGGAACAAGACTTGATCTATGGTCGTCTCAGGAGGTTTAAGTATTCCCTGCATGATTAGCACAACGAATATATTTCATCCAATAGACAGAATCGCCACTCATCATATCCCCTCAAGCCATGCCGGACACACGCGTATCAACGAGGAACTAGGGACAAGCTCAGGTCTACTCAAGACAGAGACTTTCCCGGCTTCCTTCCGGCAGGCACGAAAAGCACACGAGGATGATTACTGTCACAAGCATGACCATTTCCAACAGCAAGGAAATCTCCAATATGCATGAGATCATTTATATGCACTCATGAGTTTGAACATATCATCACATAAAATAACGGACAGTCCGTGTCGAGGTGGTATTGTAACCGTGTCAGACAACACACACGAAATTATGCCCGAGTTCGGAATGCTTGCCTTCAAGTTGTGGGGAAGGCAGGGTGCACTCCAAAACTTTTGAAAGCTTTCTCCTCTATCCAAAAATCCTATTTAAAATATTTTTGAATCAATACATAGTTTCAAAAATAGTACCAAAAAGTTGTCTGAATTTTTTTAAAATAAATCTTAAAATAAACTAGGTTGAATTTGAGAGAGGTAGGAAAAAGAATCAATTCATTTGGAGTTATATTTAAAAAGTTATAGGCAGTCAAAGTTTTGGTCAAAAATCTGTTTTTAAAAATAAAACAGAAAAAAAAGAAAAACATTTAGAATACTGACCACGTTGAAGGCGTATTTTGGTTTTTACGCCTCCACTTATCCAACGTGGACGGCACGTGGGTCACTGACAGTGGGTCCAGCGGGCCCACTGGTCAGGTTTGACTAGTCATCCTTCCCTCCTCTTCCTCTGCCCCGAGCGGAGGCGGAACTCCGGCGACGCTCGCCGGCGAATGGCGGCACCGTTCGAGAAACTGAGGGTGGAGATGGATCCGCCAGTCCAGGGCGGTCCTCCGGGTGGTCGCTAGTCAGGTGGGGATGGAGGGAGTCGCCGGCGGCGAGCTTCGCGGTGGTGATAGCTTCGGGATGAAAAGGGGGTTTTAGCTATGGTGGCCTCCGATCGAGTTTGAGCAGCTAGGCGGCTCCGCAAGACGAAGGGGAGTCGGGTGGTGGTGTGGGCTGGACGGGGGAGGGCCTGGTTGCAACGAAACGGACCGGAGGGCGGCGGTGGCCGAGCTGGCCGGAGACGGGGAAGACTGCCTGCACTGGTCGATTGAGGGCTAGGGGAGTGCTAGGGGAGTGGCTTGAGGCTGCCTGAGGTCTAGGAGGAGCTCGGGGTCACCATTTATAGGGCAGCTAGGTCGGTTCCGCCATCGCCGAGGATAAGGTCGCCGGCCGACCATTTCTGCTGTGGCAGGGCGTCGTGGCACCGACGAGTGCTTGTAGACGAGCGAGGGGATAAGCTCGGACTGCTCCAGGGGCAGCTGGCGTGCAGCTGCGGCTCGGGCGGCACCGACCGTGGCAGGAGCCCGCTGCGGACGTTGACGTGCCGCCAAAGGGCTCTAACGGCGGCGCTGTAGGGAACTAGGGGCAGCTTGGCGCGTTTTGATGAGCGGTCTAGGGTGGGGCACGGCTCTGCAGAGCGAGCAAAAGCCAGGGGTGCAACGCCGCGGCTCGGTGCACGCGCGTGCAAAACGTGCGCTCTGGGCGCGCCCAGAGCACGCACGCGACATGCTCGACAGAATGCCAAGGTGGTCTAGATCGCTCAGGTGAGGCTGGCAACTAACATGACTAGGCTAGGGTTTGCAAGAAAGCTAGTGGACAAGGGGGTTAGGCCAGGAGACCAAGCTTTTAATGCTAACTAAAAACCATGCCAAAACTGGCCATGCACACAAGGTGTTTGGCAAAATGCTAAAGGCATCTAGGCAGTTCTTGGAGTGGTCAAAATCTCCAGATTGGGGTCTCTTTAGGTGCAGGCCAGGATGGCAAGGTTAGTTGTCTAAATCTAGAAACTTGCTAGTGCAAAACTTTGAGAAAACCAAATCTGGTTAGGAAGAAAAGGATATGGTTTCATGGACTAAAACTCCCCCTATGGGTTCACTCTATTGGACTTAGAGGTTTTGCAGGGTGTACTACAAGCAGGAGAAAGCTCATGGTCACTAGAGCACAAATAATTAGGGATGCAGTAGAAAACACCCAATTGGGCCAGAATGAAAAAGAGGTTGTTTCACTCAAATTTTTCAAAGGACATAACTGGGTTTTTGCATAAAGATGAATAATATACTCCTACTGACATCCATAATTTTGGTGGAAGTTTTAAAGAAATATTTAAATAGGTTGTAGTGCAAAATTGCTCACTAGACCAGATTTGAAAACTTGGTGTGGAGCTCAAAATATCCAAAGAATGAAATATGTTTTTGCATAAAAGTGATTTAAAAACATCACATGGCATCCCCAAATTTTGGTTGAAATTTTAAATAAATTTATCCAATGGTTGTAGTTCAAAAAGGGCTTCAAAACTAATGAAAACCCATTTTAAGGAATAAAGCTCCGAGAGCAAAATTTTATGCAAATAAATCCACTGATAATAGAAGTGTTTTCCTTGAGAGGGTAAACAAGTCCAATAAAAAAATTGGGAAGTTTTCACTTGGGGTAAAAACTCCATAAAAAACAAAAAGGTTCTGAAAAAATCCAGAAAACAAAAGTTTAAGTTTCCTCGCAAAATTTTATTTAATAAAACAAGGTTAAATTTTTTGGGGTGTCACAGGAGGGCGGCAAAGGAAAAAGCCGGAAAAAGATCAAAGCAAGAAAAGTCGGAGGCCAACACCAGCATAGCACATGCAAGATAATATAGTTACACAAAAGGCATTTGAAGGCCGGAGTTCAACATAGTTTGAATACACCCACAGTGGGTGGAACTCCGCAAATTTAACAAAACATTGTTCAAAAGATTGACGAGTAGGATAAAACTGGCTGCTTAGACCAAGGGAGCAGCAGGCGAGCCCGACAGGTCGGTAGTGACGGCGGCGCTGGCTGGTGGAGTGGCCGGATGGTGGGTCTTGGCCTGATCGTCTCTAGCAGCAGGCGGCGTGCTCGCGCGCGCCTCGCTGCTTGAGGCATGGTCAGGTTGAGGCCGACCGTCTGCTCCACCATCTGGCGTAGTGTCTTCGCCGACCTTGTCTTCCTCATCCTCACCCTCGTCGCTGGAGTCAATCTCCTCCGCCGAGTCCTCGCCGTCCTCTGGGTTCAGCCCGAAGAGGTCGGCCGACACCTCAGCGCCGTCCTCGGTCAACTCGGGGACAAAGACGCTGGTGTCGGTGTACTTGGCGATTGCCGCAGCACGATGGATGATGGCGGGCCGCACCATCACCAGGTCCTCATGGGCCTCCTACCGGAACTTGGCCAGCTGGGCTAGATCCAGCCCAGGGTACCACGACCTGACAAACTCAAACACCCGCTTGGCGCCTGCCCGGACCGTAGAAGCCTTCCATGCCTCAAAGCGGCCAACGGCCACTTCGAGCCAGTCGGCGGTCCGACTGGGGGTACGCGACGCCGGCGTGTCAGGCCAGAGGGCGGATAGAACCTGGGCCCCGACACGTTGAAGGTGGCGGAGCATCCGGTGGGCCGGCTGGAGATGGGCCTGGATGGCCAGGAGCTGTTCTTCAAGAGTCCAGCAAGCATTCAATGCAATTTCTGCACCAGCCTGCCTCTGCGCTTCGCGGTGGGCCTCGATGACCTGGCTGGCGGCAACATAATGGCCAGGGAAATACTCTACGCAAAGAAGAAAAGAGAGAATACCAAGTCAGAAGCCGGACCAAAGTAACAGGCGGCAAACAAAGGGAAGAGAAGGAAGGCGGCTTACCGTCAACCATGTCCTCAATGCGGCCGTAGCCGTCGTTCAGTGCATGCTCTGACTCAGCCCAGTTTGTCGCCTAAGTCTCATATTCGGCTTGGAGGGCGGCCTCGCTGTCCTTCACCACCTGGAGGGCCGCTTCATGACTCTCCTTCTGGTCAGCCAGTTGCTTGGCCAGGCGGTCGCGCTCCTGAGCCATGCTGCGGCACTCCGCCTCCTTGGCACGCAACGCGGTTTGGGCCTCGCCCAGTTGCTGCTGCATGGCAGCGTTGGCCTCTGCGAAAGCAACAAAGAAAAACAATCAATAAACAAGAAGTCGTCAGAAGAGATCCAGCCCGATTGCTCAGCAGTCGGCCCGATCTCGGGGACTACACCCAGTGGGTGTGCTGACGCACCCCCATGAGAGAAAGAAGACTAAAAACTTACTCCGGCTTTTAGACAGGTCGGCGGTCCGTTGAGTAAGATCCCGGACTTGGGAGTTGAAGGCGGCCACACAGAGGTTATGATAGTCCTGCCAAAAGGACAGTCAAACAAGAAGAAACAGGTCAACACCCGAGCCTGCTTGGAAGTTCCAGGCCGCCTGCTCGGCAGCCGGCCCGGAACTCGGGGACTACACCCAGTGGGTGCGCTGACGCGCCCCCACGGAAGAATACAAGAATAAGAAGCAAAAAAGCAAGAGGCTTACTCAGATGGCCGTCCGCGTCGCCAGGAACTCCTGGTTGTAATTCTTCAGGGCAGTGGCCTGAGCTTGAAGCCGGGCCGGGACATCCTATGCCGCCTCGTTCAACACAGCCATCCCGCCCCCTGGCGCTCAGTCTGGCGAGCTGATGCTAGCCGCATACAGGTCTTGGGCCGATGAGCCGGTGCCCCTAGCCTCCTGCGGAGGCAGTGCCGAGGCCACCTTCCCCGCACGTTGGCGTGTGCTACCTCTTGAGCATGCGTTGTTTTTTCCCTTCAAGAGGAAAGGGTGATGCAGCAAAGTAGCGTAAGTATTTCCCTTAGTTTTTGAGAACCAAGGTATCAATCGAGTAGGAGGCTCCTCGCAAGTCCCTCGTACCTACGCAAACAAACAAGAACCTCGCAACCAACGCGATAAAGAGGTTGTCAATCCCTTCACGACCACTTGCAAAAGTGAGATCTGATAGAGATAATATGATAAGGTAAATATTTTTGGTATTTTTATGATATAGATTGAAAAGTAAAGATTGCAAAATAAAGTAGATTGGAAACTTATATGATAGAGAATAGACCCCGGGGCCATAGGTTTCACTAGTGGCTTCTCTCAAGATAGCATAATTATTAAGGTGGGTGAACAAATTACTGTCGAGCAATTGATAGAAAAGTGCATAGTTATGAGAATATCTAGGCATGATCATGTATATAGGCATCACGTCCGCAACAAGTAGACCGACTCCTGCCTGCATCTACTACTATTACTCCACACATTGACCGCTATCCAGCATGCATCTAGAGTATTAAGTTCATAAGAACAGAGTAACTCATTAAGCAAGACGAGATGATGTAGAGGGATAAACTCAAGCAATATGATATAAACCCCATCTTTTTATCCTCGATGGCAACAATACAATACGTGCCTTGCTGCCCCTGCTGTCACTGGGAAAGGACACCACAAGATTGAACCCAAAGCTAAGCACTTCTCCCATTGCAAGAAAGATCAATCTAGTAGGCCAAACCAAACTGATAATTCGAAGAGACTTGCAAAGATAACCAATCATTCATAAAAGATTTCAGAGGAGATTCAAATATTTCTCATAGCTAAACTTGATCATAAACCCACAATTCATTGGATCTCGACAAACACACCGCAAAAAGAGTTACATCGAATAAATCTCCAAGAAGATCAAGGAGAACTTTGTATTGAGATTCAAAGAGAGAGAAGAAGCCATCTAGCTAATAACTATGGACCTGAAGGTCTGCGGTAAACTACTCACAACTCATCAGAGAGGCCTTGGTGATATGTAGAGGCCCTCCATGGACGATTCCCCCTCCGACGGAGCGCCGGTGAAGGCTCCAAGATGGGATCTCGCCGATACAAAAGGTTGCGGCGGTGGAAATAGTTTTTCATGGTGCTCCTGGATGGTTTCGGGGTACATAGATATATATAGGCGAAGGCGGTAGGTTAGGGGAGCCACAAGGGGCCCACGAGGTAGGGGGTGCCCCCCAGGGTGTGCCAAACACCCTCGTGGCCGCCTCGGCTGCTTCTTGACGTCCACTCCAAGTCTCCTGGATTGCATTTGTTCCAAAAAGATCGCTCCCGAAGGTTTCATTCCATTTGGACTCCGTTTGATATTCCTTTTCTGCGAAACACTGAAATAGACAAAAAAATAGCAATTCGGGCTGGGCCTCCGGTTAGTAGGTTAGTCCCAAAAATGATATAAAAGTGTATAGTAAAGCCCATAAACATCCAAAACAGGTGATATAATAGCATGGAACAATCAAAAATTATAGATACATTGGAGATGTATCAAGCATCCCCAAGCTTAATTCCTGCTCGTCCTCGAGTAGGTAAATGATAAAAATAGAATTTTTGATGTGGAATTCTACCTAGCATATTTCTCAATGTATTTTTCTTTATTGTGGCATGAATGTTCAGATCCAAATGATTCAAAATAAAAGTTCATATTGACAAAAGAATAATAATACTTCCAGCATACTAACAAAGCAATCATGTCTTCTCAAAATAGCATGGCTAAAGAAAGCTATCCCTACAAAATCATATAGTCTGGCTATGCTCTATCTTCATCACACAAAATATTTAAATCATGCACAACCCCGATGACAAGCCAAGCAATTGTTTCATACTTTAATGTTCTCAAACTTTTTCAACTTTCACGCAATACATGAGCCTGAGCCATGGACATGGCACTATATGTGGAATAGAATGGTGGTTGTGGAGAAGACAAAAAAAGGAGAAGATAGTCTCACATCAACTAGGTGTATCAACGGGCTATGGAGGTGCCCATTAATAGATATTAATGTGAGTGAGTAGGGATTGCCATGCAACAGATGCATTAGAGCTATAAGTGTATGAAAGCTCGACAAAAGAAACTAAGTGGGTGTGTATCCAACTTGCTTGCTCACTAAGACCTAGGGCATTTTGAGGAAGTCCATCATTGGAATATACAAGCCAAGTTCTATAATGTAAAACTCCTACTAGTATATGAAAGTGACAACATAGGAGACTCTCTATCATGAAGATCATGGTGCTACTTTGAAGCACAAGTGCGGAAAAGGATAGTAACATTGTCCCTTCTCTCATTTTTTTATTTTGGTGGGCTTCTTTGGCCTCTTTTTTTTATTTGGGCTTCTTTATCCTATTTTATTTTTTTATGAAGTCCGGAGTCTCATCCCGACTTGTGGGGGAATCATAGTCTCCATCATTCTTTCCTCACTTGGGACAATGCTCTAATAATGAATATCATCACACTTTTATTTACTTACAACTCAATAATTACAACTCAATACTTAGAACAAAATATGACTCTATGTGGATGCCTCCGGTGGTGTACCGGGATATGCAATGAATCAAGAGTGACATGTATGAAATAATTATCAAGGTGGCCTAGCCACAAATACGATATCAACTACATGATCATGCAAAAGCAATATGATAATGATGGAGCGTGTCATAATAAACGGAACGGTGAAAAGTTGCATGGCAATATATCTCGGAATGGCTATGGAAATGCCATAATAGGTAGGTATGGTGGCTGCTTTGAGGAAGGTATTTGGTGGGTGTATGGTATCGGCGAAAGTTGCGCGGCACAAGAGACGCTAGCAAGAGTGGAAGGGTGAGAGTGCGTATAATCCGTGGATTCAACATTAGTCATAAAGAACTCATATACTTATTGCAAAAATCTATAAGTTATTGAAACAAAGAACTACGCGCATGCTCCTAGGGGGATAGATTGGTAGGAAAAGACCATCGCTCGTCCCTGACCGCCACTCATAAGGAAGACAATCAAAAAATAAATCATGCTCCAACTTCATCACATAACGGTTCACCATACGCGCATGCTACGGGAATCACAAACTTCAACACAAGTATTCCTCAAATTCACAACTAATCCACTTGAAGGAAATATGCCCTAGAGGCAATAATAAGTTATTATTTATTTCCTTATATCATGATAAATGTTTATTATTCATGCTAGAATTGTATTAACCGGAAACATAATACATGTGTGAATACATAGACAAATATAGTGTCACTAGTATGCCTCTACTTGACTAGCTCGTTTATCAAAGATGGTTATGTTTCCTAGCCATGGACAAAAGAGTTGTCATTTGATTAACGGGATCACATCATTAGGAGAATGATGTGATTGACTTGACCCATTCCGTTAGCTTAGCACTTGATCGTTTAGTATGTTGCTATTGCTTTCTTCATGACTTATACATGTTCCTGTAACTATGAGATTATGCAACTCCCATTTACCGGAGGAACACTTTGGGTGCTACCAAACGTCACAACGTAACTGGGTGATTATAAAGGAGTACTACAGGTGTCTCCAAAGGTACATGTTGGGTTGGCGTATTTCGAGATTAGGTTTTGTCACTCCGATTGTCGAAGAGGTATCTCTGGGCCCTCTCGGTAATGCACATCACTATAAGCCTTGCAATCAATGTAGCTAATGAGTTAGTTACGGAATGATGCATTACGTAATGAGTAAAGAGACTTGCCAGTAACGAGATTGAACTAGGTATTGGATACCGACGATCGAATCTCGGGCAAGTAACATACCGATGACAAAGGGAACAACGTATGTTGTTATGCGGTTTGACCGATAAAGATCTTCGTAGAATATGTGGGAGCCAATATGAGCATCCAGGTTCCGCTATTGGTTATTGACTGGAAACGTGTCTCGGTCATGTCTACATAGTTCTCGAACTCGTAGGGTCCGCACGCTTAAGGTTTCGATGACAGTTTTATTATGAGTTTATGAGTTTTGATGTACCGAAGGAGTTCGGAGTCCCGGATGAGATCGGGGACATGACGAGGAGTCTCGAAATGGTCGAGACGTAAAGATCGATATATTGGACGACTATATTCGGACTTCGGAAAGGTTTCGAATGATTCGGGTATTTTTCGGAGTACCGGGGAGTTACGGGAATACGGGGAAGAGTATTGGGCCTTAATGGGCCTTAGTGGGAAGGAGCCAGGAGGTGGCACGCGCCCCTCCCAAGCCCAGTCCGAATTGGACAAAGGGTTTGGGGCGCGGCCCCCCTCTCCCTTCCTTCTCCACTCCCCTCCTTTCCCCCCTTCTCCTAGTTGGACTAGGAAAGGAGTCCTACTCCTGGTGGGAGTAGGACTCCCCCTTGGCGCGCCCTCTTTGGCCGGCCGCACCTCCCCCTCCCTCCTTTATATACGGGGGCAGGGGGGCACCCCATGACACACAAGTTGATCTATGTGATCGTTCCTTAGCCGTGTGCGGTGCCCCCCTCCACCATATTCCACCTCGGTCATATCGTCGCGGAGTTTAGGCGAAGCCCTGCACCGGTAGAACATCATCATCGTCACCACGCCGTCATGCTGACAGAACTCATCCCCAGCACTTTGCTGGATCGGAGTCCGGGGATCGTCATCGAGCTGAACGTGTGCTGAACTCGGAGGTGCCGTACGTTCGGTACTTGGATCGGTCGGATCGTGAAGACGTACGACTACATCAACCGCGTTGTCATAACGCTTCCGCTTACGGTCTACGAGGGTACATGGACATTACTCTCCCCTCTCGTTGCTATGCATCACCATGATCTTGCGTGTGCGTAGGAATTTTTTTGAAATTACTACGTTCCCCAACAATGGCATTCGAGCCTGGTTTTATGCGTAGATGTCATATGCACGAGTAGAACACAAGTGAGTTGTGGGCGATACAAGTCATACTGCTTACCAGCATGTCATACTTTGGCTCAGCGGTATTGTGAGATGAAGCGGCCCGGACCGACATTACGCGTACGCTTACGCGAGACTGGTTTCACCGTTACGAGCACTCGTGCTTAAAGGTGACTGGCGAGTGTCTGTCTCTCTCACTTTAGCTGAACCGAGTGTGGCTACGTCCGGTCCTTGCGAAGGTTAAAACAACATTAACTTGACGAACTATCATTGTGGTTTTGATGCGTAGGTAAGAACGGTTCTTGCTAAGCCCGTAGCAGCCACGTAAAATTTGCAACAACAAAGTAGAGGACGTCTAACTTGTTTTTGCAGGGCATGTTGTGATGTGATATGGTCAAGACGTGATGCTATATTTTATTGTATGATATGATCATATTTTGTAACCGAAGTTATCGGCAACTGGCAGGAGCCATATGGTTGTCGCTTTATTGTATGAAATGCAAATGCCCTGTAATCGCTTTACTTTATCACTAAGCGGTAGCGATAGTCGTAGAAGCAATAGATGGCGTAACGACAACGATGCTATGATGGAGATCAAGGTGTCGCGCCGGTGACGATGGTGATCACGACGGTGCTTTGAAGATGGAGATCACAAGCACAAGATGATGATGGCCATATCATATCACTTATATTGATTGCATGTGATGTTTATCCTTTATGCATCTTATCTTGCTTTGATTGACGGTAGCATTTTAAGATGATCTCTCACTAAAAAATTATCAAGAAGTGTTCTCCCTAAGTATGCACCGTTGCGAAAGTTCTTCGTGCTGAGACACCACATGATGATCGGGTGTGATAGGCTCTACGTTCAAATACAACGGGTGCAAAACAGTGGCGCACGCGGAATACTCAGGTTAAACTTGATGAGCCTAGCATATAACAGATATGGCCTCGGAACACGGAGACCGAAAGGTCGAGCGTGAATCATATAGTAGATATGATCAACATATTGATGTTCACCGTTGAAACTACTCCATCTCACGTGACGATCGGACATGGTGTAGTTGATTTGGATCATGTGATCACTTAGATGACTAGAGAGATGTCTGTCTAAGTGGGAGTTCTTAAGTAATATGATTAACTGAACTTTAATTTATCATGAACTTAGTCCTAGTAGTATTTTGCAGATTATGTTGTAGATCAATAGCTCGCGTTGTTGCTTCCCTATGTTTTTGCTTCCCTATATTTATATGTGTTCCTAGAGAAAACTAAGTTGAAAAATGTTAGTAGCAATGATGCGGACTTGGTCCATGATCTGAGGTTTATCCTCATTGCTGCACAGAAGAATTATGTCCTTAACGCACCACTAGGTGACAGACCTATTGCAGGAGCAGATGCAGATGTTATGAACGTTTGGCTAGCTCAATATGATGACTACTTGATAGTTTAGTGCACCATGCTTAACGGCTTAGAATCGGGACTTCAAAGACATTTTGAACGTCATGGACCATATGAGATGTTCCAGGAATTGAAGTTAATATTTCTAGCAAATACCCGAGTTGAGAGATATGAAGTCTCCAACAAGTTCTATAGCTAAAAGATGGAGGAGAATCGCTCAACTAGTGAGCATGTGCTCAGATTGTCTGGGTACTACAATCGCTTGAATCAAGTGGGAGTTAATCTTCCAGATAAGATAGTGATTGATAGAGTTCTCTAGTCACCATCACCAAGTTAGTAGAACTTTGTGATGAACTACAGTATGCAAGGGATGATGAAAACGATTCCCGAGCTCTTCGTGATGTTGAAATCGACGAAGGTAGAAATCAAGAAAGAGCATCAAGTGTTGATGGTTGACAAGATCACTAGTTTCAAGAAAAGGGTGAAGGGAAAGAAAGGGAAACTTCAAGTAGAATGACAAGCAAGTTGTCACTCCCGCGAAGAAGCCCAAAGCTGGACCAAAGCCTGAAACTGAATGATTATACTGCAAAGGAAATGGTCACTGGAAGTGGAAATGCCCTGAATATTTGGTGAATAAGAAGGATGGCAAAGTGAACAAGGGTATATTTGATATACAGGTTATTGATGTGTACCTTACTAGTGTTTATAGTAGCCCCTGAGTATTTGATACTTGTTCGGTTGCTAAATATTAGCAACTCGAAACAGGAGTTACAGAATAAACAGAGACTAGTTGAGGGTGAAGTGACGATGTGTGTTGGAAGTGGTTCCAAGATTGATATGATCATCATCGCACACTCCCTATACTTTCGGGATTAGTATTAAACCTAAATAAATGTTATTTGTCGTTTGCGTTGAGCATGAATATGATTTGATCATGTTTATTGCGATACGGTTATTCATTTAAAGTCAAAGAATAATTGTTGTTCTATTTACATGAATAAAACCTTCAATGGTCATACACCCAATGAAAATAGTTTGTTGGATCTCGATCGTAGTAATACACATATTCATAATATTGATGCCAAAAGATGCAAAGCTGATAATGATAGTGCAACTTATTTGTGGCACTGCCGTTTGGGTCATATCGGTGTAAAGCGCATGAAGAAACTCCATAAAGATGGATTTTTGGAATCTCTTGGTTATGAATCATTTGATGCTTGCGAACCATGCCTTTTGGGCAAGATGATTAAAACTCCGTTCTCCAGAACAATGGAATGAGCTACTGACTTGATGGAAATAATACATACCGATGTATACGGTCCAATGAGTGTTGATGCTCGTGGCGGGTATCGTTATTTTCTGACCTTCACAAGATGAATTGAGCAGATATGAGTATATCTACTTAATGAAGCACAAGTCTGAAACATTTGGAAAGTTCAAAGAATTTCAGAGTGAAGTGGAGAATGATCGTAACAAGAAAATAAAGTTTCTGCAATTTGATCGCGGAGACAAATATTTGAGTTACGAGTTTGATCTTCAATTAAAACAGTGTGGAATAGTTTCACAAACTCATGCCACCTGGAACACCACAGCTTAATGGTGTGTCCGAACGTCATAACAGTACTTTATTGGATATAGTGCAATCTATGATGTCTCTTACCGATTTACCACTATTGTTTTGGGGTTATGCATTAAAGACAACTGCATTCACTTTAAATAGGGCACCATCTAAATCCGTTGAGATGACACCGTATGAACTATGGTTTAGCAGTAAACCTAAGCTATCGTTTCTTAAAGTTTGGAGTTGCGATGCTTATATGAAAGTTTTTCAACCTGATAAGCTCGAACCCAAATCGGAGAAGTGCGTCTTCATAGAATACCCAAAGGAAACTATTGGGTACACCTTCTATCATAGATCCGAAGGCAAGTTATTCATTGCTAATATGGATCCTTTCTAGAGAAGGAGTTTCTCTCGAAAGAAGTGAGTGGGAGGAAAGTAGAATTTGATGAGGTAATTGTACCTTCTCCCAAATTGGAAAGTTGTTCATCACAAAAGTCAGTTCCAGTGATTCCTACACCAATTAGTGAGGAAGTTAATGATGATGATCATGAAACTTCAGATCAAGTTGCTACTGACCCTCGTAGGTCTTCCAGAGTAAGATCCACACCAGAGTGGTACGGTAATCGTGTTCTAGAAGTCATGTTACTAGACCATGATGAACCTACGAACTATGAGGAAGCGATGATGAGCCCAGATTCCACGAAATGGCTTGAGGCCATAAAATCTGAGATATGATCCATGTATGAGAACAAAGTATGGACTTTGATTGACTTGCTCAATGATCAGCAAGCCATGTTAAATAAATGGACCTTCAAGAGGAAGACGGACACTGATAGTAGTGTTACTATCTACTAAGCTCGACTTGTTGCGAAAGGTTTTCGACAAGTTCAAGGTGTTGAATACGATGAGATTTTCTCACTCGTATCGATGCTTAAGTCTGTCTGAATCATGTTAGTAATTGCCACATTTTATGAAATCTGGCAAATGGATGTCAAAACTGCATTCCTTAATGGATTTTTTAAAGAAGAGTTGTATATGATGCAACCAGAAGGTTTTGCTAATCCTAAAGGTGCTAAACAAAATGTGCAAGCTCCAGCGATCCATCAATGGACTGGTGCAAGCATCTCGGAGTTGGAATATACGCTTTGATGAGTTTATCAAAGCATATGGTTTTATATAGACTTTTGGAAAGGCCTGTATTTACAAGAAAGTGAGTGGGAGCACTACAACATTTCTGATAAGTATATGAATGACATATTGTTGATCGGAAATAATGTAGAATTATTCTGCAAAGCATAAAGGAGTGTTTGAAAGGAGTTTTTCAAAGAAAGACCTCAATGAAGCTGCTTACATATTAAGCATCAAGATCTATTGAGATAGATCAAGACACTTGATAAGATTTTCAGTGAGTACATACCTTGACAAGATTTTGAAATAGTTCAAAATGGAACAGTCAAAGAAAGAGTTCTTGCCTGTGTTGCAATGTGTGAAGTTGAGTAAGACTCAAAACCCGACTATGGCAGAAAATAGAAAGAGAATGAAAAGTCATTCCCTATGCCTCAGTCATAGGTTCTATAAAGTATGCTATGCTGTGAACCAGACCTATTGTATACCTTACTCTGTGTTTGGCAAAGGAATACAATTTTGATCTAATAGTAGATCACTGGACAACGGTCAAGAATATCCTTAGTGAGGACCAAGGAAATACTTCTCGATTATGGAGGTGATAAAAAAGCCCGTCGTAAAAAGTTACATCGGTGCAAGCTATTACACCGATCCAGATGACTCTAAGTGTCAATCTGGATACACATTGAAAGTGGGAGCAATTAGCTAGAGTAGCTCCGTGCAAAGCATTGTAGACATAGAATATTTGCAAAATACACACGACTCTTTAATATGACAGACCCGTTGACTAAACTTCTCTCACAAGCAAAACATGATCATACCTTAGTACTCTTTTGGGTGTTAATCACATAGCGATGTGAACTAGATTATTGACTCTAGTAAACCCTTTGGGTGTTGATCACATGACGATGTGAACTATGGGTATTAATCACATACAAATGTGAATATTGGTGTTGAATCACATAATGATGTGAACTAGATTATTGACTCTAGTGCAAGTGGGAGACTGAAGGAAATATGCCCTAGAGGCAATAATAAAGTTATTATTTATTTCCTTATATCATGATAAATGTTTATTATTCATGCTAGAATTGTATTAACCAGAAACATAATACATGTGTGAATACATAAACAAACATAGTGTCACTAGTATGCCTCTACTTGACTAGCTCGTTTATCAAAGATGGTTATGTTTCCTAGCCATGGACAAAAGAGTTATCATTTGATTAATGGGATCACATCATTAGGAGAATGATGTGATTGACTTGACCCATTCCGTTAGCTTAGCACTTGATCGTTTATATGTTGCTATTGCTTTATTCATGACTTATACATGTTCCTGTAACTATGAGATTATGCAACTCCCATTTACCGGAGGAACACTTTGGGTGCTACCAAACATCACAACGTAACTGGGTGATTATAAAGGAGTACTATAGGTGTTGGGGAACATAGTAATTTCAAAAAATTTCCTACGCACATGCAAGATCATGGTGATAGCATAGCAATGAGAGGGGAGAGTGTTGTCCATGTACCCTCGTAGAAGTAAGCGGAAGCATTATGACAACGCGGTTGATGTAGTCGTACGTCTTCACGATTCGACCGATCCAAGCACCGAACGTACGACACCTCCGTGTTCAGCACACATTCAGCTCGATGACGTTCCCCGGGCTCCAATCTAGCAAAGCGTCGGCGATGAGTTCCGTCAGCACGACGGCGTGGTGACGATGATGATGTTCTACCGGCGCAGGGCTTCGCCTAAACTCCGTGACGATATGACCGAGGTGGCATATGGTGGAGGGGGGCACCGCACACGGCTAAGGAATGATCCGTAGATCAACTTGTGTGTCTATGGGGTGCCCCCCTCCTCCGTATATAAAGGGGGAGAGGCGGAGGGGCCCGGCCAAGAGGGGAGGCACGCCCTAGGGGGGGCAAACCTACTCCAAGTAGGTTTGGCCCCCCTTTCCTATTAGGAGTAGGAGAGGGAAGGAAGAGAGGGGAGGGAAGAAGGAAAGGGGGGGCCAGCCCCCCTCCCAATTCGGATTGGGCTTGGGGGGGGGGGCGCCCCCTCCTTTGCTCCTTCTCCCTCCCTTCCACTAAGGCCCAATAAGGCCCATATACTTACCGGGGGGTTCTGGTAACCTCCCGGAACTCCGGTATAGTCCCAATCTCATCCGGAACCTTTCCGGTGTCCAGATATATCCGTCCAATATATCAATCTTTATGTCTCGACCATTTCGAGACTCCTCGTCATGTCCGTGATCACATCCGGTACTCCGAACAACCTTCGGTACATCAAAACTTATAAACTCATAATAAAACTGTCATCGTAACGTTAAGCGTGCGGACCCTACGGGTTCGAGAACTATGTAGACATGAGCTAGAACTATTCTTGGTCAATAACCAATAGCGGAACCTAGATGTTCATATTGGTTCCTACATATTCTATGAAGATCTTTATCGGTCAAACCGCATAACAACATACGTTGTTCCCTTTGTCACCGGTATGTTACTTGCCCGAGATTCGATTGTCGGTATCCAATACCTAGTTCAATCTCGTTACCGGTAATTCTCTTTACTCGTTCCATAATACATCATTTCATAACTAACTCATTAGTTACAATGCTTGCAAGGCTTAAGTGATGTGTATTACCGAGAGGGCCCCGAGATACCTCTCCGACAATCGGAGTGACAAAACCTAATCTCGAAATACGCCAACCCAACATGTACCTTCGGAGACACCTGTAGAGCACCTTTATAATCACCCAGTTACGTTGTGACGTTTGGTAGCACACAAAGTGTTCCTCTGGTAAACGGGAGTTGCATAATCTCATAGTCACAGGAACATGTATAAGTCATGAAGAAAGCAGTAGCAACATACTAAACGATCGTGTGCTAAGCTAATGGAATGGGTCAAGTCAATCACATCATTCTCCTAATGATGTGATCCCGTTAATCAAATGACAACTCTTTTGTCCATGGCTAGGATACTTAACCATCTTTGATTCACGAGCTAGTCAAGTAGAGGCATACTAGTGACACTATGTTTGTTTATGTATTCACACATGTATCATGTTTCCGGTTAATACAATTCTAGCATGAATAGTAAACATTTATCATGAAATAAGGAAATAAATAATAACTTTATTATTGCCTCTAGGGCATATTTCCTTCAGTCTCCCACTTGCACTAGAGTCAATAATCTAGTTCACATCAGCATATGATTCAACACCAATATTCACATCTGTATGTGATTAATACCCATAGTTCACATCGTCATGTGATCAACACCCAAAGGGTTTACTAGAGTCAATAATCTAGTTCACATTGCTATGGGATTAACACCCAAAAGAGTACTAAGGTATGATCATGTTTTGCTCGTGAGAGAAATTTAGTCAACGGGTCTGTTACATACAGAGCCGGATGTATTTTGCGAATATTCTTATGTCTTCAATACTCTGCACGGAGCTACTCTAGCTAATTGCTCCCACTTTCAATATGTATCCAGATTGAGACTTAGAGTCATCTGGATCAGTGTAAAAGTTTGCACCGATGTAACTTTTACAACACACTCTTTTATCACCTCCATAATCGAGAAACATCTCCTTAGTCCTCACTAAGGATATTGTTGACCGCTGTCTAGTGATCTACTCTTAGATCAAAATTGTATTCCTTTGCCAAACTCAGAGCAAGGTATACAATAGGTCTAGTACCCAACATAGCATACTTTATAGAACCTATGACCGAGGCATAGGGAATGACTGCTCATTCTTTTCTATTTTCTGCCATGGTCGGGTTTTGAGTCTTACTCAACTTCACACCTTGCAACACAGGCAAGAACTCTTTCTTTTGACTGTTCCATTTTGAACTACTTCAAAATCTTGTCAAGGTATGTACTCATTGAAAAATCTTATCAAGCGTCTTGATCTATCTCTATAGATCTTGATGCTCAATGTGTAAGCAGCTTCACCAAGGTCTTTCTTTGAAAAACTCCTTTCAAACACTCCTTTATGCTTTGCAGAATAATTATACATTATTTCCGATCAACAATATGTCATTCACATATACTTATCAGAAATGCTGTAGTGCTCCCACTCACTTTATTGTAAATACAGGCTTCTTCAAAAGTCTGAATAAAACCATATGCTTTGATCAACTCATCAAAGCGTATATTCCAACTCCAAGATGCTTGCACCAGTCCATAGATGGATCGCTGGAGCTTGCACACTTTGTTAGCATCTTTAGGATTGACAAAAACTTTCTGGTTGCATCATATACAACTCTTCTTTAATAAATCCATTAAGGAATGCAGTTTTGACATCCATTTGCCAGATTTCATAAAATGTGGCAATTGCTAACATGATTCAGACAGACTTAAGCTTCGATACGAGTGAGAAAATCTCATCTTATTCAACACCTTGAACTTGTTGAAACCTTTCGCAACAAGTCGAGCTTAGTAGATAGTAACACTAATATCAGTGTCCGTCTTCCTCTTGAAGATACATTTATTTAACATGGCTTGCTGATCATCGAGCAAGTCAATCAAAGTCCATACTTTGTTCTCATACATGGATCATATCTCAGATGTTATGGCCTCAAGCCATTTCGTGGAATCTGGGCTCATCATCGCTTCCTCATAGTTCGTAGGTTCATCATGGTCTAGTAACATGACTTCCAGAACAGGATTACCATACCACTCTGGTGCGGATCTTACTCTGGAAGACCTACGAGGTTCTGTAGTAACTTAATCTGAAGTTTCATGATCATCATCATTAACTTCCTCACTAATTGGTGTAGTAGTCACAGGAACAGATTTCTGTGATGAACTACTTTCAAATAAGGGAGCAGGTACAGTTACCTCATCAAGTTCTACTTTCCTCCCACTCACTTCTTTCGAGAGAAACTCCTTCTCTAGAAAGGATCCATTCTAAGCAACGAATGTTTTGCCTTTGGATTTGTGATAGAAGGAGTACCCAACAGTTTCCTTTGGGTATTCTATGAAGACGCACTTCTCCGATTTGGGTTCGAGCTTATCAGGTTGAAACTTTTTCATATAAGCATCGCAACTCCAAACTTTAAGAAACGACAACTTTTGTTTCTTGCCAAACCACAATTCATAAGGCGTCGTCTCAACGGATTTTGATGGTGCCCAATTTAAAGTGAATGCAGCTGTCTCTAATGCATAACCCCAAAATGATAGCGGTAAATCGGTAAGAGACATCATAGATCGCACCATATCCAATAAAGTGCGGTTACGACGTTCGGACACACCATAACATTGTGGTGTTCCAGGTGGCGTGAGCTGTGAAACTATTCCACATTGTTTTAATTGAAGACCAAACTCGTAACTCAAATATTTGTCTCCAGATCAGATCGCAGAAACTTTATTTTCTTGTTACGATGATTTTTCCACTTCACTCTGAAATTCTTTGAACCTTTCAACTATTTCAGACTTATGTTTCATCAAGTAGATATACCCATATCTGCTCAAATCATCTTGTGAAGGTCAGAAAATAACGATACTTGCCACGAGCATCAACACTCATTGGATCACATACATCGGTATGTATTATTTCCAATAAGTCAGTAGCTTGTTCCATTGTTCCGGAGAATGGAGTTTTAGTCATCTTGCCAAAAAGGCACGGTTCGCAAGCATCAAATGATTCATAACCAAGTGATTCCGAAAATCCATCTTTTATGGAGTTTCTTCATGCGCTTTACACTAATATGACCTAAACGACAGTGCCACAAATAAGTTGCACTATCATTATTAACTTTACATCTTTTGGTTTCAATATTATGAATATGTGTATCACACGATCGAGATCCAACAAACCATTTTCATTGGGTGTATGACCATAGAAGGTTTTATTCATGTAAACAGAACAATAATTATTCTCTAACTTATATGAATAACCGTATTGCAAGTAACATGATCAAATCATATTCATGCTCAATGCAAACGCCAAATAACATTTATTTAGGTTCAACACTAATCCCAAAAGTATAGGGAGTGTGCGATGATGATCATATCAATCTTGGAACTACTTCCAACATTCATCGTCTGTCGGGGGGTGCTGATCCACCAACACCTATGGGGACAGGGCCCCTTTCGGTTCGGTGGGGGGCGGAGAGCGCACAAAGAGCGGATCGAGGCAGTGCACGCGGGCGATTTTACCCAGCTTCGGGCCGCACAGATGCGTAAAACCCTACTGCTGCCTGTTTGTGTGTATTGAATCTTTGCTCAGGAGCGATCGACGCTACCAGACTGAGCGTGGGAGTGTTTCTGGTGTCTCCAATGAGCCGAACTGGCCGAACCCCCTCTACGTTGCGCTTGGGCCTCCTTTTATACTCTCAAGGGGTCACCGACAGGTGGCAACGTAGACTAGAAGGGTAAAAATGGAAAAGGATGCGGTAGGTGCAGCTACCGCTACTGTGGATACAGTGCGCCCTACCTAACTCTGACGGCAGGGGACAAGGGCATTAAATGCCTGTCTGAGTCTCCTAAACAGTGCAAAAGGTGACCGTTAGGAGCACCACCGTTTGCCACGATGGGCTTCTCTTCATCTCCGCTTGCCACCATGTACCCCTAGCTGCACGGCCTCCTGCCACGTGTGCTTGGGAGAGTCCCAGAGCGACACGTTAGCAGGTGTGCTGGAGCGCGGGCACGAAGTGGGGGTTTCCCGCGGCAAGCTCCCTGCCGCGGCCGTCGTCTTGTCGCGTCCGGAAGCTTGTCGCTCGCCGGATCTTGCCGGGGCGCAGGGCGCGTTGCGACAAGCTTTTCTTGGTATGCCTTGAGTGGCCTTCCCGGCAAGCTCCTCTTGCCGGGGCCTTGGTTGTCCTTCCCGGCAAGCTCCTCTTGCCGGGGCCTTGGTTGGCCCTCCCGGCAAGCTCCTCTTGCCGGGGCCTTGGTTTGAGTACTTTGTTCTTGAATGGTCTTCAAGGGAACCACGGAGGGTCTTGGCGGTCACCCGGCAAGCCTTGCCGCGGGGTGCTGCGACTGCCCGTGCACGAGTTCGGGATACTAGGGTACCCCTACTCTAGTACACCGACAGGAGCCCCCGGGCCTGAGCCATACACGGTGCCGAGCGCTGTTGGGCCAGGCCCAAAACAGTGCACGGGCACGCGCGGCCTAGGTCACGCCGAATCTAACGGCACGTGTCAAACGCAGCGTCGTGGGTGACGCGGGCGGCGTGCGCGGGGCTAAGCCCCTCGAGCATGCGTCAGGCCACGATGATGAGGACGGTTCACGCCCTCCTCTCTAAACGGAGGTAGGTGTGGGGACGTGATGCATTTACTGGACGGGGCCGGTGCGTGGACATAGAGAAGAGCGTGGAGGAGCTCCGGGGTCTTCGCCAAGAAACTCTCTGGGCCTTGGCGGAGGAGCGGGAGCAGCTTGCTGAGGAGCGGAAGGCCTTCCTCCTCGAGAAAACTGAGGCCGAAGAGCAGCAGCGGCTCACCGGCGAGAAGCTGTACGCGCGAGAAGGCGAGCTGACTCAGCGGAAAGTGAACCTCGACAGCCACGAAGAGGAGCTTGCCGCGCGCGAACGGGCACTTGGCGGGACGCTTCAAGAGGCAAAGGATACGGCTGCAGCTGCCGAGGCCGCCAAGAAAGAATTGGAGGTAAAGGTGGCGCAGCTAGAAGCTGATCTGAAGGTTGGTGGCAAAGAGCTTGCCGCGCTCAAGCTTGAGCGCGAGAAGGACGCCCTTGCCCACGGTGAATTGCAGGGCCAACTCTCCGAGAAGGGCAAAGAGCTGCGTGCCGCCAAGGATTCCAACGCCGATCTGGAGCTGAAGCTGGCCACCTTGACGGAGAAGTTGGACAGCGCTAGGAAACGGGAGGCAGACTTGAAGAAAGACATCGAGGCCAACGATGCGCTGCTGGCGAGGGCCGCCGAAACCCAGAATCTCCTCAGAGATACCATGGAGCTCTAGACGGAGGGCCTTGTGAATATTGCTGCAGTCATCGAAGAGGAGCTGGTGCATTTGGGGGTGGAAGGCTTCGGGCATTCCTCCGACGAGAACCTCCAACCCAGCGCCAAGCTCACTCTGTTCTTCAAAGGCGTGGCGGCGGCGCTCCAGCAACTCCGGGAATGGATCCCAAAGCAGTTGGCCGACGAGTCATGCTCGATTTGTGCCGGAGTTCTGGAGAAGGTGCTGGTGAAGGTGGCCTTCTGCAATCCGGGCCTCAACCTCACCAACGTCCTCAAGAAGCTGCCGGCGGACGCTGATCTCGACGCACTTAAGGCCCTCGTCGCACCCATTGTGGACAGGGTGAACGAGGTCAAAAGGGTCGACGGCGGCCGCGTAGATTAGGCCGTCCGTTTTCTTCTTTCCTTGTCGCTGCCAGCCATGTCATGGGAACACTTTATTAGAGGCGCGACAAGTTATTTTCGTAATATAACTCTATCTTAGGCAAAAAATTGATGTGTTACTTCCTTTACTCGACTCTTGGCTTTGTATGGTCCTGCCCTACGCTTTCTAGGGAAACTTGCCGGTGCAGGCACCCTTGCCGCGAGCGCCGAGTGCGGAACTTCAGCAGCCTGCTGGCGGGGTCGCTACCGACAAGCAACCTTGTCGCAACTAGTTGCAGCTCACTTAAGTTGTTGAGCGGACTCGAAACAAAGTAAGGGCGCTAGCGGCTCACTTAAGTTGCTGAGCGGACTCGAAGCAAAGTAAGGGCGCTAGCAGCTCACTTAAGTTGTTGAGCGGGCTCGAAACAAAATAAAGGCGCAACTAGCTACGAGTTGGTTCCCCCACGCACAGGTTTTCCATACAAAGCATGGTCGTTCAAGGAAAATAACTCAAAAACGACAAAAAAAAACTGATTGCTCAAGCTTTAGCAACTTAGCTTTTC
This sequence comes from Triticum aestivum, assembly GCF_018294505.1. Taxonomy (NCBI): domain Eukaryota; kingdom Viridiplantae; phylum Streptophyta; class Magnoliopsida; order Poales; family Poaceae; genus Triticum; species Triticum aestivum. The sequence continues at coordinate 644,789,818 of NC_057810.1, forward strand.
TGTCGTCTGCTTCCCGGCAAGGAGAAACTTTCTTGAATGGCCTGGTCCACACCATTATCTTCTCCTTCCCTCCCCGGTAAATCTTGTGGGCGAGGGAACCTTCCTTCTTTTGAGAAAGAAACAGAGAAATAAAGTAATGATATGGAGGCTTGGGCTCGTTATTGCCTACCGGGGTCTAGTGCTGCACAAAGTGTCAGATAATATATGCGAAAAAGGATTATAGCATAAAAGAAAGCTGACAAGATGTGCGGGGCACATGAACTTTACTAGTGCACGGGGTCTGCGCCCGGCTCTGTACAAAGGATTACATGCAACAGCGGCAAGACTTGTACAGAAAGGTGGTTGCCGGACAGGGTCCGACAACCACGCCTTATGGGTAAAACTTACGAAGATGCTCGATGTTCCAGGAGTTGCTCACCGGAATGCCATCTTCGGTCTCAAGGCGGACAGCGCCGGGCCTAGTGACTCGTTTCACCCGATAAGGGCCTTCCCACTTCGGCGTCAACTTGTTGGAATTCTTGGCCGACTGAACACGCCGAAGAACAAGGTCGCCTTCCTCGAGACTCCTGACATTGACTCTGCGGCTATGGTAGCGGCGCAGAGCTTGCTGGTAGCGAGCGGCTCGCACAGCAGCCTGGAGACGGTCTTCCTCAAGGAGCAGCGCGTCATCTTGCCACAGCTGCTCTTGCTCGAGCTCATCATAAGTGAGCACTTGAGGTGACCCGTATACGAGTTCCGTGGGGAGAACTGCCTCCGCTCCATAGACTAGAGCGAAGGGTGTCTGGCCAGTGGCTCGATTTGGCGTCGTCCTGATCGACCAAAGAACCACCGGCAGCTCCTCGATCCAGTTTCTTCCGCACTTGTGCAGCCTGTCGAAAGTTCTGGTCTTGAGGCCTCGCAGCACTTCAGCGTTTGCCCTCTCCGCTTGACCGTTGCTTCTCGGATGAGCAACAGAAGCGAAGTAGACCTTGGCGCCAAGATCTTGGACATACTGCATGAAGGTGCGGCTCGTAAACTGTGTGCCGTTGTCGGTGATGATCCTGTTAGGGATCCCGAAACGGCAAACAATCGACCTGAAGAACTTGACTGCTGACTGTGCTGTCACCTTCCTCACTGGTTCCACTTCCGGCCACTTTGTGAACTTGTCGATTGCAACGTACAAGAACTCAAAGCCCCAACAGCTCGGGGGAAGGGGCCGAGGATGTCGAGCCCCCAGACCGAAAATGGCCAGGATAAAGGGATCGTCTGGAGAGCTTGAGCTGGTTGGTGTATCTGTTTGGAATGGAACTGGCACGCTTCACACTTGGTTACTTGTGCAGTTGCATCCTGGAGGGCTGTCGGCCAGAAGAAGCCTTGTCAGAATGCTTTTCCGACAAGTGCTCTTGCGCCAATGTGGTGACCACATATGCCTCCATGTATCTCTGCCAACAGCTGTTGTCCATCTTCCCGGCGAATGCACTTCAATTTCACACCGTTGAGTCTTATTCTGTACAGTGTGCTGTCGACAAACTTGTACATACTTGACTGCCGGGCTACTTTTTCAGCTTCTTCTTGCTCTTCGGGAAGCTCTCCTGTCTGAAGGAAACAGACAATTTGCTGCGCCCATGCTGGAGCTTGCGGCTCGACAACAAGGACTAAAGGCATATCTGTTGCTGCGGGAACATCCGCTTCTACGGCAAGAACCTGCGGCTCTGCCGGAGCGTGATATTCCTCGGCAAGCTTGCCGGAGCAGAACTTGCCGGGAGCGTTTGCTTCGACGGAACAAACCATAAGGTTTGCCGGAGCAAACTGCCCCTCAGCATCCTTGGTGTTGATCTTGGGGACTTTCTTGGCGGCGGCTTCGGGGAGCTCTGCCGGAAAGTAGTCACCGGAAACCAACTTCCTCTTTTTGCTTGGTCTAGTTGATGGTGTCACGGATGGTTGAGTCAGCTTGAGCACAAAAATCCCTGGTTCCACAGGTAACTTTAGTGCTGCGCACTTTGACAGGCCGTCAGCAATATCGTTCTGAGCTCGTGGAACGTGTTCCATTTGCAGGCCGTCAAAGTGTGCTTCTAGCTTTCTCACTTCATCAACATAAGCTTCCATCAATGGACTCTGGTAGTTCTTGTTCACTTGGCGGACGACAAGCTGTGAGTCACCCCTAATAATGAGCTTCTTGATCCCAAGGTCGGCCGCGATTCTGAGACCGGCAAGCAATCCTTCATACTCTGCAGTATTGTTGGTTGCTTGCTCTTTGGGAAAGTGCATCTGGACTACGTACTTGAGGTGCTCTCCGGTGGGTGCGATAAGCAGCACGCCAGCACCGGCGCCTTGCAGCGAGAAGGCACCATCAAAGTACATCAGCCACTCTTTGCTTGACTCCTTGACGGGGATGCTTGTCTCTGGAATTTCTTCATCTGGAGTTGGCGTCCACTCTGCTATGAATTCTGCCAATGCCCTGCTTTGGATTGTTGCAGTGCTCTTAAACTTGAGGCCAAAGCTTGACAGTTCCAAAGCCCACTCGACAATCCTGCCTGTTGCTTCTGGATTCTGCAGTATCCTCTTCAGCGGAAAGCGAGTGACGACTGTGATCTCGTGTGCCTGGAAGTAATGGCGCAGCTTTCTCGAGGCCATGAGAAGGCCGAAAAGCAATTTTTGCACACCAGAGTACCTCGACCTAGCCCCCTGGAGAAGGGAGCTGACAAAGTAAACTGGGCGCTGCACCATCTTGTTTTGCACGTCCTTGCATGTTTGCGCAGATCCATCTTTATCGGGACCAGAGCTTGCCGGACCAGAGCTTGCCGAACCAGAGCTTGCCGGAGAAGCCCCCTGCTTGTCGCTGGATTCACTTGCCGCGGTTGCTGGCTCATCGTCCGCCTCCCTCTCCGCTACTAACACAGCACTAACCACTTGATTGGTTGCCGCTAGGTACAACAACAACTTCTCTTGTGGCTTAGGTGCGACAAGTATTGGAGTGGAGGACAGGTACCTCTTCAAGTCCTGCAGCGCAGCCTCCGCTTCTGGAGTCCATTTCATTGGACCTGCCTTTTTCAATATTTTGAAAAATGGCAAGGCGCGCTCAGCAGACTTAGAGATAAACCTGCTGAGAGCAGCCACGCAACCGGCAAGCCTTCGCACATCCTTGACGCGCTTCGGTGCTTCAATCTGCTCGATGGCCTTAATCTTGTCGGGATTGGCTTCAATTCCCCGCTGAGACACAAAGAACCCGAGAAGCTTGCCGGAAGGGACTCCAAACACGCACTTCTCGGGGTTGAGCTTGAGGTTGATCTTGCGCAGATTTGCAAAAGTTTCTTCTAAGTCTTGGATCAGGGTAGCCTTGTCCTTGCTCTTGACCACTATAGCATCCATGTAGGCTTCCACATTTCTGTGTATCTGTGTCTCAAAAGCGACATGGACTACCCTTGCAAATGTTGAACCAGCATTCTTCAACCCAAAGGGCATCCGTACAAAACAGTATGTGCCACAAGGGGTGATAAATGCGGTTTTCTCCTCATCCTCTTCTGCCATGAAGATTTGATGGTATCCTGAATACGCATCAAGAAATGAAAGCAAATCACATCCAGCTGTGGAGTCAACAATCTGGTCAATGCGCGGCAAGGGAAATGGATCTTTGGGACAAGCTTTATTGATATCAGTGAAGTCTATACAAAGCCTCCATTTCCCGTTCGCCTTGCGCACGACTACAGGATTGGCCAACCACGTGGGATGGAGCACTCCTCTGACAAGGCCTGCTGCTTCCAATTTCCTGATCTCTTCTGCAATGAACTCTTGGCGCTCCACTGCCTGCTTCCTGACTCTCTGCTTGACGGGCCGCGCATGAGGACAGATGGCAAGGTGGTGCTCGATTACTTTCCTGGGAACACCAGGGATATCTGACGGTTGCCATGCAAACACGTCGACATTCTCCCGCAGGAAAGCAATGAGCGCGCTTTCCTATTTGGGGTCAAGCGTGGCACTGATGGTGAAGGTACCACCAGTGCCGTCCTCCTTGGCGGACTCCTTCTTGGTCTCGGGTGGAGCTGCCATCGTCTTCTTGCACTTGCCGGTGGAGCTCGATGGTGCGTCCTCGACGGTAGCGCAGCACTCCAAAGAGGTGCGCTTGCCGGAGTGGGCATCAGAGCTCTTGCCGGACTTGGCCTTCTTCTTCCCCCGGGAGCTTCAGCGGCAAGCGTGTGGTGATCAGCTGCGGCTGCTGCTTCCCGGTAGATCTTGTCGGCGCAGATAAGGGCATCCTTCTTGTCGCCGGGGACAGAGATGACACTTATCGGGCCTGACATTTTGAGCATGTTGTATGCATAGTGAGAGGCTGCCATAAACTTGGCGAGCACTGGACGGCCAAGGATCCCATTGTAGGGCAATGGAAAATCGGCAACGTCAAATGTGACCCTCTCAGTTCTGAAATTCAGCTTGCTGCCAAATGTGACCGGCAGCATGATCTTCCCTTTCGGCTTGCTCTTTCCCGGGTTGATTCCTTGGAATGTGCCGGTCTCTTCGAGCTCACTGTCGGGGATCTGGAGTTTGTGAAGGACCGCGGAGGAGATGAGATTCAAGCCGGCCCCACCGTCAACTAGCATCTTTGTGACCTTGAGGTTGCGGATGGTTGGTGAAACCAACATCGGCAAGCACCCGACAGCAGTTACGCGATCAGGGTGATCCCCAATGTCGAAGATGATAGGCGTGCTGGACCATTTCAGGGGCTTGCGTGACTCTATGGATGGCTCCGCTGCATTTACTTCCCGCATCCACCGCTTGAGCTGGCGGTGCGATGTATGCAGAGAGGCGCCACCGTCAACGCACAGGACCTCTGTGGCTTTCTGAAATTCCTGCTCATCGGCCTCATCATCATCCACGTCTTCGTCATCATCATCATCTTCATCCTTGTCGCGGCCGCGGGGAGGTCTGTCTCCTAGCCGCTGTTTGGCCTTGCCGCGGCGTCCTCCCCGGCCGGGGCGTTTCTTGCCGGATCCACCAGTTCCTTCCTGGGCCTTCTCTTTGTCGTGTCGCTCGTATTCACCTTTCTGCTGCTCAGCAAGCTGTTCAACCTTCTTGCAGTTCTGGAGATCGTGACCCTTGGTGCGGTGAATCTTGCAATACTGCCTGCCGGAGCTGTCCTGCTTGTCGGCGGCCGCCACCGGATGGGCCTCCTTGTCGGAGCCACCAGCCTTAGCTTGCTTGGCGCCACCTCCGTTGTCGGTCTGCTCGACAGCTAGCACTTCCTTACCCTTATTCCTTCTGTTGTTCCGCCGCCGGCCTTTCCTTGCCGGGGCGGCATCCTCACTGTCAGATCCTCCTGCTCCTGTACTCTCTCCGGGGAGCCTCCTCCCCTCTTCAGTGCGTGCACACTTGTCAGCCAGGGCGTAAAGCTCGCTGACGTCTCTGATCTTACACATCGCCATCTCCTCCCTCATCCTTCGGTTTCGCACGTTCTGATGGAACGCGCTGATGATCGCGGCGGGGTGGACGTCTGGGATGTTGTGCTGTACACGGCTGAATCTCTGAATGTACTTGCGCAATGGCTCTCCTTCCTTCTGGGCGAGCAGATGAAGATCGCTCTCTTGGCCATGTGGCTTGTGGCCGCCTGTAAAGGCGCCGACAAACTGATGGCACAAATCATCCCAGGAGGATATGGAGTTGTCCGGCAAGTGCATGAGCCAGGATCTGACATTGGGCTTGAGCACCAGCGGGAACTAGTTGGCAAGGATCTTGTCATCTCGCCCCCCGGCAGCCTGCACCGCAATGGTGTAGATGCTGAGGAACTCCGATGGATGCGTCTTGCCGTCGTACTTCTCCGGCATGTCTGGCTTGAAATTCTTTGTGCTGGGCCACTGGACTTGCCGCAGCTCACGGGTGAACGCAGGACAACCTACCGCGTATGGCAGATCGCCTGGTTCCCCTGGCGCATGCATGTCAACAGAGAGCCCAGCGCGCTTGTCGGATTGACGTCGCGCTTCTCTTCGGCGCTCGATGCGGGTTTGAGCGTCTTCTTGTTGTCGTTCATGGAGAACTTGGCGCTGGTCGCGACGAGCTCGTGGGTCCGACGACGCGGTGGAGCCGCTGTTGGGGTGGACCCGTGAGTCGGTGATTTTGGCCTTCGTAGTGGAGAGTGCATGGAAGTCGTGCCTCCCTCAGTCTTGTTGCCATCGGCTCGCATCCGGCTGTCCTGCCGCGGCAGCGAGGTGCTTGGTCGCCGCGCAGTGTCGCCGTTGGCGAAGCCGATGAGGCTCTGGATAGTGGCCCTCCATTCGTCGGTCTTGTCCGCCGTCGGAGGATAGTCCAGGAGCAGCTGGGCCCGCGCCAAGGCTTCTGCTGGGGTGGTGGGCGGCGGAGGTGAACGGTGCGAGGAGAGGGGCGTGCTCGGACTCCTAACCAAGTTAGAAGGAGCAGCGTCCCGTCCCGGCGACCACACCTCGCTGGGGCCAGCATGCTGGCGTGCATGCTGGTCTTGAACGCCACGCGAACCACCAGCTTGATCTTGGGTCAGCGGACGTATGGCGCTGCGAACGCTATGACGCTGCTGGTCCCGCGCCTCCTGAGAGGGGCGCGGTGCTCGCATGGACGCCGAGGTCTGTGCCGCCTTGTCCTTGGACTTGGCAGCGCTGTGGGCACCCTCGTCGACGCCCATTCCTCCGCCGGCGTCCACTCCACCACCCGTTTGCTCCGGAGACGGTGGAAGCGACGCAGACGGGACAGCTGCCTCCGAATCCTTCTTCTTCGGTGGCACGTCGATGAAGACGATGAAGATTTAGCTTGCGTGCACGCCGGATCGGGTTCGCACAACCTCGACGCCCCCTACCTGGCGCGCCAGAGATGTCGGGGGGTGCTGATTCCACCAACACCTATGGGGACAGGGCCCCTTTCGGTTCAGTGGGGGGCAGAGAGCGCACAAAGAGCGGATCGAGGCAGTGCACGCGGGCAATTTTACCCAGCTTCGGGCCGCATAGATGCGTAAAACCCTACTGCTGCTTGTTTGTGTGTATTGAATCTTTGCTCAGGAGCGATCGACGCTACCAGACTGAGCGTGGGAGTGTTTCTGGTGTCTCCAATGAGCCGAACTGGCCGAACCCCCTCTACGTTGCGCTTGGGCCTCCTTTTATACTCTCAAGGGGTCACCGACAGGTGGCAATGTAGACTAGAAGGGTAAAAATGGAAAAGGATGCGGTAGGTGCAGCTACCGCTACTGTGGATACAGTGCGCCCTACCTAACTCTGACGGCAGGGGACAAGGGCATTAAATGCCTGTCTGAGTCTCCTAAACAGTGCAAAAGGTGACCGTTAGGAGCGCCACCGTTTGCCACGATGGGCTTCTCTTCATCTCCGCTTGCCACCACGTACCCCTAGCTGCACGGCCTCCTGCCACGTGTGCTTGGGAGAGTCCTAGAGCGACACGTTAGCAGGTGTGCTGGAGCGCGGGCACGAAGTGGGGGTTTCCCGCGGCAAGCTCCCTGCCACGGCCGTCGTCTTGTCGCGTCCGGAAGCTTGTCGCTCGCCGGATCTTGCCGGGACGCAGGGCGCGTCGCGGCAAGCTTTTCTTGGTATGCCTTGAGTGGCCTTCCCGGCAAGCTCCTCTTGCCGGGGTCTTGTCTCTTCCCGGCAAGATCCTCTTGCCGGGGCCTTGGTTGTCCTTCCCGGCAAGCTCCTCTTGCCGGGGCCTTGGTTGGCCCTCCCAACAAGCTCCTCTTGCCGGGGCCTTGGTTTGAGTACTTTGTTCTTGAATGGTCTTCAAGGGAACAATGGAGGGTCTTGGCGGTCACCCGGAAAGCCTTGCCACGGGGTGCTGCGACTGCCCGTGCACGAGTTCGGGATACTAGGGTACCCCTACTCTAGTACACCGACATCGTCACCTCACCCTCAACTAGTTTCTGTTTATTCTGCAACTCCCGTTTTGAGTTACTACTCTTAGCAACTGAACTAGTATCAAATACCAAGGGGTTGCTATAAACACTAGTAAAGTACACATCAATAGCATGTATATCAAATATACCTATGTTCACTTTGCCATCCTTCTTATCCGCCAAATACTTGGGGTAGTTCCACTTCCAGTGACCAGTACCTTTGCAGTAGAATCACTTAGTCTTAGGCTTAGGTCCAGACTTGGGCTTCTTCACTTGAGCAGCAACTTGCTTGCTGTTCTTCTTGAAGTTGCCCTTCTTCCCTTTGCCCTTTTTCTTGAAACTAGTGATCTTGTCCACCATCAACACTTTGATGTTTTTCTTTGATTTCTACCTTCGCCGATTTTTGCATCGCGAAGAGCTTGGGAATTGTTTTCGTCATCCCTTGCATACTATAGTTCATCACGATGTTCTAGTAACTTAGTGATGGTGACTAGAGAATTCTGTCAATCACTATCTTATCTGGAAGATTAACTCCCACTTGATTCAAGCGATTGAAGTACCCAGACAATCTGAGCACATGCTCACTAGTTGAGCGATTCTCCTCCATCTTTTAGCCATAGAACTTGTTGGAGACTTCATATCTCTCAACTCGGGTATTTGCTTGAAATATTAACTTCAATTCCTGGAACATCTCATATGGTCCATGACGTTCAAAACGTCTTTGAAGTCCCGATTCTAAGCCGTTAAGCATGGTGCACTAAACTATCAAGTAGTCATCATATTGAGCTAGCCAAACGTTCATAACGTCTGCATCTGCTCCTGCAATAGGTTTGTCACCTAGCGGTGCATCAAGGACATAATTCTTCTGCGCAACAATAAGGATAAACCTCAGATCACGGATCCAATCCGCATCATTGCTACTAACATTTTTCAACACAATTTTCTCTAGGAACATATCAAAATAAACATATGAAAGCAACAACGCAAGCTATTGATCTACAACATAATTTGCAAAATACTACCAGGACTAAGTTCATGATAAATTTAAGTTCAATTAATCATATTACTTAAGAACTCCCACTTAGAAAGACATCCCTCTAATCCTCTAAGTGATCACGTGATCCAAATCAACTAAACCATAACCGATCATCACGTGAAATGGAGTAGCTTTCAATGGTGAACATCATTATGTTGATCATATCTACTATATGATTCACGCTCGACCTTTCGGTCTCCGTGTTCCGAGGCCATATCTGCATATGCTAGGCTCGTCAAGTTTAACCTGAGTATTCCGCGTGTGCAAAACAGGCTTGCACCCGTTGTAGATGGACGTAGAGCTTATCACACCCGATCATCACGTGGTGTCTGGGCATGACGAACTTTGGCAACGGTGCATACTCAGGGAGAACACTTCTTGATAATTAGTGAGAGATCATCTTATAATGCTACCGTCAAACAAAACAGAATAAGATGTATAACAGATAAACATCATATGCAATCAAAATATGTGACATGATATGGCCATGATCATCTTGCGCCTTTGATCTCCATCTCCAAAGTACTGTCATGATCTTTATCGTCACCGGCACGACACCATGATCTTCATCATCTTGATCTATATCAATGTGTCGTCACATGGTCGTCTCGCCAACTATTGCTCTTGCAACTATTGCTATCGCATAGCCATAAAGTAAAGCAATTGTTTGGCACTTGCATCTTATGCAACAAAGAGACAACCATAGAGCTTCTGCCAGTTGCCGATAACTTCAACAAAACATGATCATCTCATACAACAACTTATATCTCATCACGTCTTGACCATATCACATCACAACATGCCCTGCAAAAACAAGTTAGATATCCTCTACTTTGTTGTTGCAAGTTTTACGTGGCTGCTACGGGCTGAGCAAGAACCGTTCTTACCTACGCATCAAAAACCACAACGATAGTTCATCAAGTTAGTGCTGTTTTAACCTTCGCAAGGACCGGGCGTAGCCACACTCGGTTCAACTAAAGTTGGAGAAACAGACACCCGCTAGTCACCTGTGTGCAAAGCACGGTGGTAAAACCAGTCTCGCGTAAGCGTACGCGTAATGTCGGTCCGGGCCGCTTCATCCAACAATACCGCCGAACCAAAGTATGACATGCTGGTAAGTAGTATGACTTGTATCGCCCACAACTCACTTGTGTTCTACTCGTGCATATAACATCAACACATAAAACCTAGGCTCTGATACCACTGTTGGGGAACGTAGTAATTTCAAAAAATTTCCTACGCACACGCAAGATCATGGTGATAGCATAGCAACGAGAGGGGAGAGTGTTGTCCACGTACCCTCGTAGACCGTAAGAGGAAGCGTTATGACAACGCGGTTGATGTAGTCGTACGTCTTCACGATTCGACCGATCCAAGCACCGAACGTACGGCACCTCCGTGTTCAGCACACGTTCAGCTCGATGACGTTCCCCGGGCTCCAATCCAGCAAAGCGTCGGGGATGAGTTCCGTCAGCATGACGGCGTGGTGACGATGATGATGTTCTACCGACGCAGGGCTTCGCCTAAACTCCGTGACGATATGACCGAGGTGGCATATGGTGGAGGGGGGCACCGCACACGGCTAAGGAACGATCCGTAGATCAACTTGTGTGTCTATGGGGTGCCCCCTCCTTCGTATATAAAGGGGGAGAGGAGGAGGGGGCCGGCCAAGAGGGGAGGCGCGCCCTAGGGGGGGCAAACCTACTCCATGTAGGTTTGGCCCCCCTTTCCTATTAGGAGTAGGAGAGGGAAGGAAGAGAGGGGAGGGAAGAAGGAAAGGGGGGCCGGCCCCCCTCCCAATTCGGATTGGGCTTGGGGGGGCGTGCCGCCTCCTTTGCTCCTTCTCCCTCCCTTCCACTAAGTCCCAATAAGGCCCATATACTTACCGGGGAGTTCCGGTAACCTCCCGAAACTCCGGTATAGTCCCAATCTCATCCGGAACCTTTCCGGTGTCCAAATATATCCGTCCAATATATCAATCTTTATGTCTCGACCATTTCGAGACTCCTCGTCATGTCCGTGATCACATCCGGTACTCCGAACAACCTTCGGTACATCAAAACTTTTAAACTCATAATAAAACTGTCATCGTAACGTTAAGCGTGCGGACCCTACGGGTTCGAGAACTATGTAGACATGACCTAGAACTATTCTCGGTCAATAACCAATAGCGGAACCTGGATGTTCATATTGGTTCCTACATATTCTACGAAGATGTTTATCGGTCAAACCGCATAAGAACATACGTTGTTCCCTTTGTCATCGGTATGTTACTTGCCCAAGATTCGATCGTCGGTATCCAATACCTAGTTCAATCTCGTTACCGGTAAGTCTCTTTACTCGTTCGGTAATACATCATTTCAACTAACTCATTAGTTACAATGCTTGCAAGGCTTAAGTGATGTGTATTACCGAGAGGGCCCAGAGATACCTCTCCGACAATCGGAGTGACAAAACCTAATCTCGAAATACGCCAACCCAACATGTACCTTCGGAGACACCTGTAGAGCACCTTTATAATCACCCAATTACGTTGTGACGTTTGGTAGCACACAAAGTGTTCCTCTGGTAAACGGGAGTTGCATAATCTCATAGTCACAGGAACATGTATGAGTCATGAAGAAAGCAGTAGCAACATACTAAACGATCGTGTGCTAAGCTAACAGAATGGGTCAAGTCAATCACATCATTCTCCTAATGATGTGATCCCGTTAATCAAATGACAACTCTTTTGTCCATGGCTAGGAAACTTAACCATCTTTGATTCACGAGCTAGTCAAGTAGAGGCATACTAGTGACACTAGGGGGCCGGCCGCACCTCCCCCCTCCCTCCTTTATATACGGGGGCAGGGGGGCACCCCATGACACACAAGTTGATCTACGTGATCGTTCCTTAGCCGTGTCCGGTGCCCCCCTCCACCATATTCCACCTCGGTCATATCATCGCGGAGTTTAGGCGAAGCCCTGCGCTGGTAGAACATCATCATCGTCACCACGCCATCGTGCTGACGAAACTCATCCCCGACACTTTGCTGGATCGGAGTCCGGGGATCGTCATCGAGCTGAACGTGTGCTGAACTCGTAGGTGCCGTACGTTCGTTACTTGGATCGGTCGGATCGTGAAGACGTACGACTACATCAACCGCGTTGTCATAACGCTTCCGCTTACGGTCTACGAGGGTACGTGGCCATTACTCTCCCCTCTCGTTGCTATGCATCACCATGATCTTGCGTGTGCGTAGGAATTTTTTTGAAATTACTACGTTCCCCAACACCACTAGCATGACTATAATATTACCACCTTTGTATCTCAAAACAATTATCAAGCATCAAGTTGATCATAGTATTCAATTCACTTCCTATGATAGTTTTTATTATACCCAACTTGGATGCCCATCATTCTAGGACCAATTTTATATAAAAAAATACCATGCTGTTCTGAAAGACTCTCAAAATAATATAAGTGAAGCATGAGAGATCAATAATTTCTACAAAATAAAACCACCGTCGTGCTCTAAAAAGATATAAGTGAAGCACTAGAGCAAAACTGTCTAGCTCAAAAGAAATAAGTGAAGCACATAGAGTATTCTAATAAATTCTGAATCATGTGTGTCTCTCCCAAAAGGTGTGTACAGCAAGGATGATTATGGTAAACTAAAAGGCAAAGACTCATATCATACAAGACGCTCCAAGCAAAACACATATCATGTGGTAAATAAAAATATAGCTCCAAGTAAAGTTACCGATAGACGAAGACGAAAGAGGGGATGCCTTCCGAGGCATCCCCAAGCATAGGATTTTGGCTGACCTTGAGTCTCGAAATGGTCGAGACGTAAAGATCGATATATTGGAGGACTATATTCGGACTTCAGTAAAGTTCCGAGTGATTCGGGTATTTTTCGGAGTACCGGGGAGTTACGGGAATACGGGAAGAGTATTGGGCCTTAATGGGCCTTAGTGGGAAGGAGCCAGGAGGTGGCGCACGCCCCTCCCAAGCCCAGTCCGAATTGGACAAAGGGTTTGGGGCGCGGCCCCCCTCTCCCGTCCTTCTCCACTCCCCTCCTTTCCCACCTTCTCCTAGTTGGACTAGGAAAGAAGGAGTCCTACTCCCGGTGGGAGTAGGACTCCCCCTTGGCGCGCCCTCCTTGGCTGGCCGCACCTCCCCCCTCCCTCCTTTATATACGGGGGCAGGGGGGCACCCCATGACACACAAGTTGATCTACGTGATCGTTCCTTAGCCGTGTGCGGTGCCCCCCTCCACCATATTCCACCTCGGTCATATCATCGCGGAGTTTAGGCGAAGCCCTGTGCCGGTAGAACATCATCATCGTCACCACGCCGTCGTGCTGACGAAACTCATCCCCGACACTTTGCTGGATCGGAGTCCGGGGATCGTCATCGAGCTGAACGTGTGCTGAACTCGGAGGTGCCGTACGGTCGGTACTTGGATCGGTCGGATCGTGAAGACGTACGACTACATCAACCGCGTTGTCATAACGCTTCCGCTTACGGTCTACGAGGGTACGTGGCCATTACTCTCCCCTCTCGTTGCTATGCATCACCATGATCTTGCGTGTGCGTAGGAATTTTTTTGAAATTACTAAGTTCCCCAACACCACTAGCATGACTATAATATTACCACCTTTGTATCTCAAAACAATTATCAAGCATCAAGTTGATCATAGTATTCAATTCACTTCCTATGATAGTTTTTATTATACCCAACTTGGATGCCCATCATTCTAGGACCAATTTTATATAAAAAAATACCATGCTGTTCTGAAAGACTCTCAAAATAATATAAGTGAAGCATGAGAGATCAATAATTTCTACAAAATAAAACCACCGTCGTGCTCTAAAAAGATATAAGTGAAGCACTAGAGCAAAACTGTCTAGCTCAAAAGAAATAAGTGAATCACATAGAGTATTCTAATAAATTCCGAATCATGTGTGTCTCTCCCAAAAGGTGTGTACAGCAAGGATGATTATGGTAAACTAAAAGGCAAAGACTCATATCATACAAGACGCTCCAAGCAAAACACATATCATGTGGTAAATAAAAATATAGCTCCAAGTAAAGTTACCGATAGATGAAGACGAAAGAGGGGATGCCTTCCGAGGCATCCCCAAGCATAGGATTTTGGCTGACCTTGAATTATCTTGGGGTGCCATGGGAATCCCCAAGCTTAGGATCTTGCCACTTCTTATTCCATAGTCCATCAAATCTTTACCCAAAACATGAAAACTTCACAACACAAAACTCAACAGGAAATCTCATGAGCTCCGTTAGTGCAAGAAAGAAAAACCACCACTTAAGGTACTATAATGAACTCATTCTTTATTTATATTGGTGTTAAAACTACTGTATTCTAACTTCTCTATGGTTCATACCCCCTGATATTAGCCATAGTTTCATCAAAATGAGCAAACAACACACGAAAAACAGAATCTGTGAAAAACAGAACAGTCTGTAGCAATCTGTAACTTTTGAATACTTCTGGAACTCTAAAATACTACCAAAATAGAACTCCTAGGTAATTTGTCTATTGATCTACTGCAAAAAGAATCAACTCAAAAGCACGTTTCTCTGATTTATTAGATTTTTTCTCGTGAGCGCAAAAGTTTCTGTTTTTCAGCAAGATCAAATTAACTTTCACCCAAGATGATCCTATAGGTTCTACTTGGCACAAACACTAATGAAAACATAAAACCACACCTAACCAGAGGCTAGATGAATTATTTATTACTAAACAGGAACAAAAATCAAGGAACAAAAATAAAGTTGGGTTGCCTCCCAACAAGCCCTATCGAAGCGAGAATATATCTAAGTATTGCCATCTTTGGCATTCAATTCATAAGTGGCTCTCATAATAGATTCATAAGGTAATTTGATTTTATTTCTAGGAAAGTGTTCCATGCCTTTCCTTAACGAAAATTAGAATCTAATATTTCCTTCCTTCATATCAATAATTGCACCAATCGTTCTAAGGAAAGGTCTACCAAGAATAATAGGACATGAAAGATTGCAATCTATATCAAGAACAATAAAATTTACGGGAACATAATTCCTATTTGCAACAATAAGGACATCACTGATCCTTCCCATAGGTTTCTTAATGGTGGAATCCGCAAGGTGCAAGTTTAAAGAGCAATCATCAAATTCACAAAAACCTAGCATATCACATAAAGTTTTTGGAATCGTGGAAACACTAGCACCCAAATCACACAAAGCATAGCATTCATGATATTTTATTTTAATTTTTATTGTAGGTTCCCACTCATCATAAAGTTTTATAGGGATAGAAGCTTCTAATTAAAGTTTTTCTTCATAAGATTGCATCAAAGCATCAACGATATGTTTAGTAAAAGTTTGATTTTGGCTATAATTATGCGGGGAATTCAACACGGATTGCAACAAGGAAATACAATCTATTAAAGAACAATTATCATAATTAGATTCCTTGAAATCCAAAGTAGTGGGTTCATTGCTATGTAAAGTTTTAATCTCTCCAATCCCACTTTTTACCAATTTTAGCATCAAGATCAAAATACTCCAAATCATTGGAACGCCTTTTAACTAAAGTTGAATCATCTCCAGTCCCATCATTATTAAGATTCATATTGCAAAAAAGGATTTAATAGGAGACACATCAATAACTTTTAGATCTTCATCATTATTTTCCCCTAACCCTTCTGGTTTGACAACCATCTTATTAACTAAGGTGGCTTGCTTATCAGAAATTTGGGCTATAGATTTTTCAAGACAAGCAATCTGAGAATTCAAACCATAGAATTCCTTAGACATATCATCAAGCTCTTTATTCATGTACCCCATAAAGCTTTTTTGTTCTTTAAGCTCGTTTCTAAAGAAATTATTATGCTCAAATTATGAAGTCATAAAGCTTCTAATGTTTAATTCAATCTCCTCTAACCTTTTAAGGTGAAGATCAGCGTTCTTAGGCAAAGCCATAAGGGCAAACGGGCACACGAGAGGCAAGCGAAAAAGAGGCAAACGGAAAAGAGAGAGCCAATAAAACGGCAAGGGTGAAGTGGGGGAGAGGAAAATGAGAGGCAAATGGCAAATAATGTAATGCAAGGGAGATGAGTTTGTGATGGGTACTTGGTATGTCTTGACTTGAGCGAAGACCTCCCTGGCAACGGCGCCAGAAATCCTTCTTGCTACCTCTTGAGCATGCGTTGGTTTTTCCCTTGAAGAGGAAAGGGTGATGCAGCAAAGTAGCGTAAGTATTTCCATCAGTTTTTGAGAACCAAGGTATCAATCCAGTAGGAGGCTCCTCACAAGTCCCTCATACCTACACAAACAAACAAGAACCTCGCAACCAACACGATAAAGGGGTTGTCAATCCCTTCATGGTCACTTGTGAAAGTGTGATCTGATAGAGATAATATGATAAGATAAATATTTTTGGTATTTTTATGATATAGATTGAAAAGTAAAGATTGCAAAATAAAGTAGATTGGAAACTTATATGATAGAGAGTAGACCCGGGGGCCATAGGTTTCACTAGTGGCTTCTCTCAAGATAGCATAATTATTAAGGTGGGTGAACAAATTACTGTCGAGCAATTGATAGAAAAGTGCATAGTTATGAGAATATCTAGGAATGATCATGTATATAGGCATCACGTCCGCAACAAGTAGACCGACTCATGCCTGCATCTACTACTATTACTCCACACATCGACCGCTATCCATCATGCATCTAGAGTATTAAGTTCATAATAACAGAGTAATGCATTAAGCAAGATGACATGATGTAGAGGGATAAACTCAAGCAATATGATATAAACCCCATCTTTTTATCCTCGATGGCAACAATACAATACGTGCCTTGCTGCCCCAGCTGTCACTGGGAAAGGACACCACAAGATTGAACCCAAAGCTAAGCACTTCTCCCATTGCAAGAAAGATCAATCTAGTAGGCCAAACCAAACTGATAATTCAAAGAGACTTGCAAAGATAACCAATCATATAGAAAAGAATTCAGAGGAGATTCAAATATTTCTCATAGATAAACTTGATCATAAACCTACAATTCATCGGATCTCGACAAACACACCGCAAAAAG
The DNA here is from genome assembly GCF_018294505.1 of Triticum aestivum. Classification (NCBI taxonomy): domain Eukaryota; kingdom Viridiplantae; phylum Streptophyta; class Magnoliopsida; order Poales; family Poaceae; genus Triticum; species Triticum aestivum. Next base: position 644,806,774 of record NC_057810.1, read on the forward strand.
AGTTACATCGAATAGATCTCCAAGAAGATCAAGGAGAACTTTGTATTGAGATTCAAAGAAAGAGAAGAAGCCATCTGCTAATAACTATGGACATGAAGGTCCATGGTAAACTACTCACAACTCATCAGAGAGGCCTTGGTGATGATGTATAGGCCCTCCATGGTCGATTCCCCCTCCGTTGGAGTGCCGGCGAAGGCTCCAAGATGGGATATCGCGGATACAGAAGGTTGCAGCGGTGGAAATAGTTTTTCATGGTGCTCCTGGATGGTTTCGGGGTACGTAGATACATATAGGCAAGGAGGTAGGTTAGGGGAACCACGAGGGGCCCACGAGGCAGGGGGCGCCCCCCCCTAGGGCGTGCCAAACACCCTCGTGGCCACCTCGACTGCTTCTTGACATCCACTCCAGGTCTCCTAGATTGCATTTGTTCCAAAAAGATCGCTCCCGAAGGTTGCATTCCGTTTGGACTCCGTTTGATATTCCTTTTCTGCGAAACATTGAAATAGGCAAAAAAGATAGCAATTCGGGCTGGGCCTCCGGTTAGTAGGTTAGTCCCAAAAATGATATAGAAGTGTATAGTAAAGCCCATAAACATCCAAAACAGGTAATATAATAGCATGGAACAATAAAAAATTATAGATACGTTGGAGATGTATCAGCATGCCGAAGACCAACTACTAGGTCAGCCCCCACGGCTGGCTCACCTCCAGCCGGTGGCACGGGTGGCGCGTTGAGCTGGCCACCTTGGTCTGCCGCAGCCGGCGATGGCGGAATCACCTCCGTCTCCGGGGCGATGTCCTCGTGCCCCTCCCTCTCCATGGTCGGCTGATCGCCACCGGCTCCTTCAGGCGGCACCTCCGAGGCTTCAGGTGTTGGTGCCACGGCGCGGAGGGGGATGACGAGCTACGGGGGTTGGCCACATGAGGCCTCCCCCGCCTGTGCCGCGGCTGTGGTGTCCGCCTGTGTTTGTGTAACACCCTGGATGTAACTTTCCATCTTTGTAACTCCAACTCTTGCCATTTTCGGTTATGTGATATGATATTCCCTCCGTGGTTGGTTTTTGCTTTTTTTTGCATCTTATTTTGTCATGCATCTCATATCATGTCATCATGTGCATTTCATTTTGCATACGTGTTCGTCTCATGCATCCGAGTATTTTCCCCGTTGTCCGTTTCGCAATCCGACACTCCCACATGCACCAGCGCACCCCTCTTGTCTCCTTTTCGTGTGCGGGTGTTGAACATTCTCGGAATGGACCGAGCGTTGCCAAGTGGCCCTGGTATAGCACCAGTAGACCACCTGTCAAGTTTCGGGTCATTTGGAGCTCGTTTGATACTCCAACGGTTAACCGCACTCCCGCAAAGGCCTCTTTTGTGTTGCAGCCCAACACCCCTCCAAAACAGCCCAATAACCCATCTAAGTCACTTCCATGCTCTCCATCGTCGGATCACGATCGTGTGGGCGAAAACTACACCCATTTGGAGTCTTCTAGCTCCCTCTACCTATAAATATGTGCACCCCTCCGAAATTTACGGATCCCCAAACCCTAGCCCGCTCCTCTCCGCGCGCCGGACACCGTCCGCCGGCGCCGGACAACGTCCGCCCCGCCGCCCATCCAACCAGGGAATGCCATGTGGGCAGCCTGCGCCCACATCT
>NC_057810.1:644808901-644818365 GCF_018294505.1 Triticum aestivum
CGGTCGCCTCGGAGGCCGCCGCCGCCGCCAACGCCATCTCCGGCGCCCCCTCGCTGGAGGACGCCAGATCCGGCCGGCCCTGCTCCTCTCCGGCCATCCTCCTCCCCTCCGGCTCCAACTCCGACCGGCAAACCTCGAACCGCGCGCCCCGGATCAGATCTGCCCAAGGTTGACTTTTCTTCTCCCCGATTTTCGTCTGTCATAACCTGTCATAATTTTTGTCGCATGTTCATCACCCCACAACTTTGCACCCGTGGCTCCGTTTTGGGCGTGTAGCATACCGAATTGTTCGTCTCGAAGAGTAAATCATTTCATCTCATTGCATCATTTACATTTGAGCTCATCTTGATGCCCGAAATGCTGTTGGAAGAGTGCTTCATAATGTTAGTTTTAGATTCTTATCAGAACATGCACTTTTGTCATTTTTGCCATGATTGATGTGTGCATCCTATGTACTTGATCCCTACATGTGTTTTGAACTATGCTATGTCTTCTTTACAGAGGTGCTTACCATGTATTTTTGTGATCAATGTGGTGACTAGCACAAGCATGCAAACTAGGCTTCGTGATATTGCTAATTTTAGTTCCTGTTCTGCTGTTATTTTGATGGCATGTAAACATGATGCTACAGAGAGATCCATGCATATTTTGAGATACTTCAGTAAGGGTGTTTTGAACATATGGTTATGCTCTATCCATAAATGGTCCTGGTTGCAATTATGGAGTAGTTTAGCATGTCATTTTCGAGCTCTACTTTTGCTTCAAAATGTTTCCTGGCAGATTGTTTACATGTTATTCAATTTGGCCAAGGTTGTTGTAGTTGATCCGGGTATGCTATGATGTTGTTCTTGCCATTTATAGCTTCTATGCCATGTCTTCTTGATGGATGTATGCTGAGTTTATCATGAGATGCTCTGTAGTGAGTGCATCGAGCTCACGAAGGTGCCTTCGTAATTATGTCAATGCCATGCTTTGTTTGCTGAATCTGTTAACGAAACTTGCTATGTTTATATGGGTGCCATCATATTCTCTGTTCCTTTTTGGCTTATGGTCAGTAAGGGACTTTTGATCTATGATTTGAGTAGATTCATTCCATGTCTTGTTTTGCTATTATAAGTTCCTGTAGCTTGTTGATAACTTGCTATGAACATTGCTTCGTGATGCTGTTTATGCCATGTCCAACCTGATATATTTTTTGCACTTCCACCATGCTTGTTTGAACCTGTTATGATGTGATTTAGCCGTAGCTCAATGTTCCTCTTTTGTTAAGAATCTCCTGTAGATCACTGCCATATGCTTTGTTTTTATGTTGGGGTGCTGTAGCATAGTTTCTTGTTGCATGCTAAGTAGCATCGTGTTGTTAATCGCAGCTTTATGCCATTCTTGTTTTGCTTGCCATTTGCAAACCGTGCATCCGTTCCCGGTGATCCTTATATCGATTTCAACCGAAATCATCTCATCTTTCCAACGGCGTACTTGGTTTGCCAAGTTGATGCCTTGTTCATCCTTTTTCCTCCCGAAGCACGCATACGCATTGCATATCACATCTCGCATATCATGACATGTATTGCATCATGTTGCTTGCGCATTGCACCGTGATTTATTGTGGTTCCTTTGCTTGTGTTCTTGCTTTGGGTAGAGCCGGGAGACGAGTACGTGCACGAGGAACCTGTTGAGTACGCTAACGAGGATCAAGCCTTCGACAACTCTGAGAACCTTGCAGGCAAGATGACCATACCTTCGATATCACTTCTATCTTTGCTTGCTAGTACTCGCTCTATCACTATGTTAGCTCTACCTGCCTCTGTTTACCATGCCTCCCTATTGCCATGTCAAACCTCTAACCATCCTGTCCTAGCAACCGTTGTTTGGCTATGTCACCGCTTTTGCTCAGCCCCTCTTATAGCATTGTTAGTTGCATGTGAAGATGCAGTTTGTTCCTGGTCGGAACATGGGTATTTTGGGATATCACAATATCTCCTGTTTAAATTAATGCACCCTATATACTTGGTAAAGGGTGGAAGGCTCGGCCTTATGCCTGGTGACTTGTTCCACTCTTGCCGCCCTAGTTTCCGTCATACCGATATTATGTTCCTTGATTTTGCATTCCTTACACGGTTGGGTGATTTATGGGACCCCCTTGACAGTTCGCTTTGAATAAAACTCCTCCAGCAAGGCCCAACCTTGGTTTTACCATTTACCACCTAAGCCCTTTTTCCCTTGGGTTTTCGCGAGCCCAAGGGTCATCTTTATTTACCCCCCAGGCCAGTGCTCCTTCGAGTGTTGGTCCAACCTGTCAACCGCCGGTGGCCACCAGGGGCAACTCTGGGCTGGCCTATCGGAAGTTTGGACAATCCGGTGTGCCCTGAGAATGAGTTATGCGCAGCTCCTATCGGGATTTGTCGGCGCATCGGGTGGCTTTGATGGTCGTGTTTTACCATTGTCGAAATGTTTTGTGAACCGGGATTCCGAGGCTGATCGGGTCTTCCCGGGAGAAGGTATATCCTTCATTGACTGTGAGAGCTTGTGATGGGCTAAGTTGGGACACCCCTGCAAGGTATATAATCTTTCGAAAGCCGTGCCCACGGTTATGAGGCAGATGGGAATTTGTTAATGTCCGGTTGTAGATAACTTGACACTTGACCTCTTTAAATTGCATCAACCGCGTGTGTAGCCGTGATGGTCTCTTCTCGGCGGAGTCCGGGAAGTGAACACGGTTTGTGTTATGCTTGACGTAAGTAGTTTCAGGATCACTTCTTGATCGCTTCTAGCTTCTCGACCGACGCGTTGCTTCTCTTCTCCCTCTCACTTGCGTATGTTAGCCACCATATATGCTTAGTGCTTGCCGCAACTCCACCATATTACCCTTTTTCCTACCTATAAGCTTAAATAGTCTTGATCTCGCGGGTGTGAGATTGCTGATTCCCCGTGGCTCACAGATTCTACCAAAACAGATGCAGGTGCCGATGATACCAGCGCAGATGGCGCAACTGAGCTGAAGTGGGAGCTTGATGAGGCTACTATGTATCGTTTCCAGATGATCAGTAGTGGAGCCCAGTCGGGGAGATCGGGGATCTAGCATTTGGGGTTGTCTTCTTTTCATTTGAACTTGACCGTAGCCGGTCTATGAGTGTATTTTGAATGATGTATGATCTTAATTTATGTATTGTGTGAAGTGGCAATTGTAAGCCAACTCTCTTTATCCCATTCTTGTTCATTACTTGGGATTGTGTGAAGATGACCCTTCTTGCGACAAAACCACTATGCGGTTATGCCTCTAAGTCGTGCTTCGACACGTGGGAGATATAGCCGCATCGTGGGTGTTACAAGTTGGTAATCAGAGCCATCCCCGACTTAGGAGCCCCCTGCTTGATTGTTTGCTGGCGATGTTGAGTCTAGAACAAAAATGTTTTGAGTCTTAGGATTATATATATCGGAGAGTAGTATTCTTTTTACTCCTCAGTCCCTTCGTCGCTCTGGTGAGGTCTCCTGACATAGATGTTTTGACTTTCCTCTCCTCAAATTTCACTAAATTTTTTTAGGATCACGCGGGTATCTTGGAATCGTTCCGATGGTTTTGTGACGAGAACATTGTTCTTGGTGCCTCCTGTCTATTTTTGTGGCTTTGACCCGGGGGGTTGAGCTCTCAGGTGTTGTCGTCACAATTTTATCGTTGCAATTCTGGAATACCTGAGTCTTGCCGACATCAAAAATCTCTTTTATGCAGTTGTTGGTGAGATAACCTCGACGCCACCCAGTACTGGGGCGGGAGTTCGGGAGTATTGCCATAACTCGTATAACGGATGCTTTTCGAAGGTTGAGGTACACGATTTCCGAAGGTTTCTTGGTTATGTGTTGACGGATGGATACAGCTGGATGTAGGGATTGTTAGTTTGGGTGAGATATATTGCTTCCCCTGTATCCCCAACACCTGATTGCATAACCAAAAAGTTTCGGGAGTTTATAGGTGGGATTTAAGTAGCTCTAGCATTTCTTCCCGCAGATATTTGGTTCGCGATTGGGTAATCCTTACCACTTATTTGTTCCAGTTGTACCTTTTTTATATCATTCATCAATCTCTTATCAAGTGGCTTCTCACCTTAATGGATGTGTGATGTTTGCTTTCGAATTCATTCGTTCATCCTTGTTCAAATGTTTATTGTGAAGACTATATGTTGCAATTTCTATCCGTTGATTCAACTTGTTTATCTGTCTATCAAGATGCTAACGGATGTCACCCTCTTCAGGATGGCTCCGCCAACGCGTCACAATCCGAAATGCAATGATGGGAGTCAGGCGAACCCTCCACCTCCACCTCCGCCTCCGAAGGGATGGCAAGCTTTGATGGCAGCCTCAAATGCCCATGCCCAGATGATGATCCAGCTCATGCAAGAGCGCAACCAAGGCCAAGGCAACCAAGGGAATCAAGGTCAAGGGCAGTTCAATCATCAGCCTCTATTTCCTACCCTCAACCAATTCCTTGCAAATCAGCCGAAGTCTTTTAGCTACTGTGTCGAGACCACATACGCCGATGATTGGCTCGTGGATATCAACAAGCATTTTGAATGCAGCAATGTCAGGCCTGAGGACTATGTCAAGTTCGCTTCTTTTCAGCTCAAGGATCAGGCAGCTGATTGGTTCCAGCAATACAAGGATTCTAGAGGTGGTCGAGTGATTACATGGACTGATTTCTGTCGGGACTTTAAAGCTCACCACATTCCTGCCAGTGTTGTTGAGAGCAAGCGTGAGGAGTTCCGCAATCTCAAGCAAGGCAACATGTCAGTGTACGAATACAACAAGCAGTTTCAGAAACTTGCTCGATTCGCTAAGCAAGATGTTCCTGATGAGAAGAGTATGATCTATCAATTCAGAGGTGGCCTAAGAGAGGATCTGCAGTTAGCTCTCGTTCTTGTTGAGCCTACTCAGTTTGATCAATTCTACAATATGGCACTCAAGCAAGAAGGTGCTCAGCTCAAGTGTGAGGCTTCTAAGAAGAGAATCAGGGATGCAGTGCAATCTTCTTCTTCCTCACAAGTGGCAGCTAAGCAGCAGAAGTTTTATCTTCCTCCTCCTCCGTTTCGTCAGCCTTACCAGCAGAAGAACTCAGGTGGTCGTGGATCTTCCCACCGACCCAACCCAGGCTATCAGAACAAGTCTCAGTCTCAAGCTTCAAGGCCAAATGCTCCTTATCATCGTCCACTCTCAGAAGTGACTTGCAACAAGTGCCAGCAGAAAGGTCACTACGCGAACAAATGCTTCAATCAAAGGCGCCTTCCTCCTCCTCCTCCTGTGAGATCTTCAAGCAATGCAGTGGTCAAGCATAATTCCAAGTTTGCAAAGGTCAACATGTTGAATGCAGCTCAGGCAGAGGATTCTTCAGATGTGATCATCGGTAATCTTCCAGTTAATGATATTCCTGCAAAAGTCTTATTTGATACTGCTGCATCGCATAGTTTCATCTCAAGACATTTTCCATCTAAGCATGAGATGGTTTTTCAAGATTTGCCTAGACCGTTATCAGTTGTCTCTCCGGGTAAATTCATGAGTGCTAGCTCCATGGTTCTGGATGTTTCCATCAAGATGGGCGACTATAAATTTCTGTCTTCTCCAGTTGTTCTTGGCGATTCTGATATTGATCTAATTCTCGGGATGGATTGGCTTTCTAAGCACAAGGCTCAGCTTGATTGTGCTGCCATGCAGATTAAATTGACACACCCTTCTGAGGATGTTATCATCTATGCTGCTCGTGATGAAACCATTCGGTTGTTTTCTCTCAATGAGAAGGGCGAACCGGATGCTATTTCTCAAATTCCAGTCGTTTGTAAGTACCAAGATGTCTTTCCGGAAGAGCTTCCGGTTATGCCTTCTCATCGGCCAGTCGAGTTCGTTATTGATCTTGAGCCTGGAACAGAACCCGTTTGCAAGCGTCCTTACAAGCTTGGACCCAAAGAGCTGAAGGAATTGAAGAAGCAGCTCGATGAACAAGAGTGTCTGGGTTTCATCAGACCGAGTTCATCTCCATGGGGTTGTGGAGTTCTTTTTGTCCAGAAGAAGGATGGCACGTACCGACTTTGCGTCGATTACCGTCCATTGAACAAGAAGACAATCAAGAAAAAGTATCCACTTCCCAACATCAATGAGCTTTTCGAGCAACTCAAAGGTGCTAAAGTATTCTCCAAGCTTGACCTTCGTATGGGTTATCATCAGATTCGCATTCGTGAAGAAGATATTCCCAAGACAGCATTCAGAACAAGCTATGGTTCTTATGAATATACTGTCATGTCTTTCGGCCTTGCCAATGCTCCTCCAACGTTCTCTCGCATGATGAACTTTATCTTCAACCCCTACACCAATGAATTCGTTCTGGTGTATCTCGATGATATCTTGGTCTTCTCCAAGAATAAGCAGGATCATGCCAAACATTTGCGATTGTTGCTCGACAAGCTCAGAGAGCATCAATTCTATGCGAAGTTTTCCAAATGTGAGTTCTGGCTTGATGAAGTTCTTTACCTTGGTCATATCATCTCTGCCAAGGGCATTGCTGTTAATCCTGCGAAGGTTTCTGCAGTTCTGAATTGGGAACCTCCTCAGAATGTCAAGCAGCTCCGCAGTTTTCTTGGTCTTGCAAGCTATTGCCGAAGATTCGTTGAGAACTTCTGTAAGATTGCAAAGCCTCTTTCCAACCTCCTCCAGAAGCATGTCAAGTATGTCTGGACGCCTGAGTGTGACGTCGCTTTCAACACCCTCAAAGAGAAGCTAGTCACATCTCCTGTTTTGACTCCTCCTGATGAATCCAAGCCATTCGAAGTATTCTGTGATGCTTCCCTTCAAGGTCTCGGTGCTGTGTTGATGCAAGAGAAAAAAGTTGTGGCCTATACCTCTCGTCAGTTGAAGCCCAACGAAAAGAACTACCCCACTCACGATCTTGAGTTGGCGGCAGTTGTCCATGCATTGATAACATGGAGACATCTCTTATTGGGAAGGCAAGTGGACATTTTTACCGATCACAAGAGCCTCAAGTATATCTTCACTCAACCCAACCTTAACCTCAGGCAAACTCGATGGGTCGAAATGATTCAAGAGTACAATCCGAGTATCAAATATACTCCTGGCAAGGCGAATGTGATTGCAGATGCTCTGAGCAGAAAGGCTTATTGCAACAGTCTAATTCTCAAGGCGTTTCAACCGGATCTTTGTGAGGCTTTCCGCAAGCTGAATCTTCAAGTTGTTCCTCAAGGCTTTCTTGCCAACCTCATAGTCTCTCCTACTTTGGAAGATCAAATTCATGAGGCACAACTCCTGGATACCATGGTGAAGAAGGTGAAACGTGGTATTGACAAGGGCATTCCCAAATACAAGTGCTATCGCTTGGATGACAAAGATATTCTTTTCTTCGAGAATCGAATTGTGGTTCCAAAAGGTGATCTGAGAAAAGTCATCATGAATGAGGCACACAATTCCCTCCTACCAATTCATCCTGGAAGTACAAAGATGTACCATGACCTCAAGCAGTCATATTGGTGGACTCGAATGAAGCGAGAAATTGCTCAATTCGTGAATGAATGTGATGTCTGCAGAAGAGTGAAAGCAGAACACCAACGACCAGCTGGTCTCCTCCAACCTCTTGCTATTCCGGAATGGAAGTTTGGCAAATCGAGATGGACTTCATGACTGGTTTTCCTAAGTCCAAGCGTGGAAATGATGCTATCTTCGTTGTCATTGACAAGCTTACCAAAGTGGCTCATTTTCTTCCTATCAGAGAATCTATCACAGCAGCTCAGCTGGCAGAGCTATACACCTCCAGAATTGTCTCCTTGCATGGCATTCCACAATTGATATCTTCAGATCGTGGAAGCATCTTCACTTCTAAGTTTTGGGAATCCTTTCAGACAACCATGGGCACCAACATTCGTTTCAGCACAGCTTTCCATCCTCAAACAAGTGGCCAAGTCGAGCGAGTCAATCAAATCCTTGAAGATATGCTCAGGGCTTGTGTCATCTCTTTCGGTATGAAGTGGGAAGATTGTCTTCCATATGCCGAGTTCTCCTACAACAACAGCTTCCAAGCGAGTTCGGGCAAGGCCCCATTCGAAATTCTCTATGGCAGAAAGTGTCGTACTCCTCTCAATTGGTCTGAGACAGGTGAACGCCAACTTCTTGGCAACGACTTGATCACAGAAGCCGAAGAAATGTGCAAAGTCATTCGTGAGAATCTCAAAGCCGTGCAATGGCGACAAAAGAGCTATTATGATAGCAAGCACCGTGACTTGGCTTTTGAAATCGAAGACCATGTCTACCTCCGCGTCTCTCCAATGAAAGGTACTCGTCGCTTCAGTATCAAAGGGAAGCTTGCCCCTAGGTACGTGGGTCCTTTCAAGATCATTGGCCAAAGAGGCGACCTCACCTATCAACTTGAGCTTCCATCCAACTTTGCAAACGTGCACGATGTGTTTCACGTGTCACAGCTTCGCAAGTGCTTCAAGACTCCTGAGCGCACTATCAACTTCGAAGAAATCGACCTCCAAGAAGATCTCTCTTATCATGAGCACCCAGTTGCTATTCTTGAAGAAACCGAGCGCAAGACTCGCAACAAGTCAATCAAATTCCTGAAAGTGAAGTGGTCACACCATTCCGACCGAGAAGCCACCTGGGAGCGCGAGGATCACCTCCATTCCGAATATCCGGAGTTCTTTCAGTCCTAGATCTCGGGACGAGATCCTCTTGTAGTGGTGGAGTGTTGTAACACCCCGGATGTAACTTTCCATCTTTGTAACTCCAACTCTTGCCATTTTCGGTTATGTGATATGATATTCCCTCCGTGGTTGGGTTTTGGTTTTTGTTTTGCATCTTATTTTGTCATGCATCTCATATCATGTCATCATGTGCATTTCATTTTGCATACGTGTTCGTCTCATGCATCCGAGTATTTTCCCCGTTGTCTGTTTCGCAATCCGACACTCCCACATGCACCGGCACACCCCTCTTGTCTCCTTTTCGTGTGCAGGTGTTGAACGTTCTTGGAATGGACCGAGCCTTGCCAAGTGGCCCTGGTATAGCACCGGTAGACCACCTGTCAAGTTTCGGGTCATTTGGAGCTCGTTTGATACTCCAACGGTTAACCGCACTCCCGCAAAGGCCTCTTTTGTGTTGCAGCCCAACACCCCTCCAAAACAGCCCAATAACCCATCTAAGTCACTTCCATGCTCTCCGTCGTCGGATCACGATCGTGTGGGCGAAAACTACACCCCATTTGGAGTCTCCTAGCTCCCTCTACCTATAAATATGTGCACCCCTCCGAAATTTACGGATCCCCAAACTCTAGCCCGCTCCTCTCCGCGCGCCGGACACCGTCCACCGGCGCCGGACAACGTCCGCCCCGCCGCCCATCCAACCAGGGACTGCCACGTGGGCAGCCCGCGCCCACATCGCCGCCGCCTCCCGCGCAGGCCCGCCGAGCCCAGGCG
>NC_057810.1:644818891-644824972 GCF_018294505.1 Triticum aestivum
GCCCGGTCGCCTCGGAGGCCGCCGCCGCCGCCAACGCCATCTCCAGCGCCCTCTCGCCGGAGGACGCCAGATCCGGCCGGCCCTGCTCCTCTCCGGCCGTCCTCCTCCCCTCTGGCTCCAACTCCGGCCGGCAAACCTCGAACCGCGTGCCCCGGATCAGATCTGCCCAGGGTTGACTTTTCTTCTCCCCGATTTTCGTCTATCATAACCTGTCATAATTTTTGTCGCATGTTCATCACCCCACAACTTTGCACTCGTGGCTCCGTTTTGGGGGTGTAGCATACCGAATTGTTCGTCTCGAAGAGTACATCATTTCATATCATTGCATCATTTACATTTGAGCTCATCTTGATGCCCGAAATGCTGTTGGAAGAGTGCTTCATAATGTTAGTTTCAGATTCTTATCAGAACATGCACTTTTGTCATTTTTGCCATGATTGATGTGTGCATCCTATGTACTTGATCCCTACATGTGTTTTGAACTATGCTATGTCTTCTTTACAGAGGTGCTTACCATGTATTTTTGTGATCAATGTGGTGACTAGCACAAGCATGCAAACTAGGCTTCGTGATATTGCTGATTTTAGTTCCTGTTCTGCTATTATTTTGATGCCATGTAAACATGATGCTACAGAGAGATCCATGCATATTTTGAGATACTTCATTAAAGGTGCTTTGAACATATGGTTATGCTCTATCCATCCATGGTCCTGGTTGCAATTATGGAGTAGTCTAGCATGTCATTTTTGAGCTCTACTTTTGCTTCAAAATGTTTCCTGGCAGATTGTTTACATGTTATTCAATTTGGCCAAGGTTGTTGTAGTTGATCCGGGTATGCTATGATGTTGGTCTTGCCATTAATAGCTTCTATGCCATGTCTTCTTGATGGATGTATGCTTAGTTTATCAGCTCTGTAGTGAGTGCATCGAGCTCAGGAAGGTGCCTTCGTAATTATGTCAATGCCATGCTTTGTTTGCTGAATCTGTTAACGAAACTTGCTATGTTTATATGGGTGCCATCATATTCTTTGTTCCTTTTGGGCTTATGGTCAGTAAGGGACTTTTGATCTATGCTTTGAGTAGATTCATGCCATATCTTGTTTTGCTATTATAAGTTCCTGTAGATTGTTGATAACTTGCTATGAACATTGCTTCGTGATGCTGTTTATGCCATGTCCAACCTGATATTTTTTTTGCACTTTCACCATGCTTGTTTGAACCTGTTATGATGTGATTTAACCGTAGCTCAGTGTTCCTATTTTGTTAAGCATCTCCTGTAGATCACTGCCATATGCTTTGTTTTTATGTTGGGGTGCTGTAGCATAGTTTCTTGTTGCATGCTAAGTAGCATCGTGCTGTTAATCGCAGCTTTGTGCCATTGTTTTGCTTGCCATTTGCAAACCGTGCATCCGTCCCCGGTGATCCTTATATCGATTTCAACCGAAATCATCTCATCTTTCCAGCGGCATACTTGGTTTGCCAAGTTGATGCCTTATTCATCCTTTTTCCTCATGAAGCACGCATACGCATTGCATATCACATCTCGCATATCATGACATGTATTGCATCTTGTTGCTTGCACATTGCACCATGATTTATTGTGGTTCCTTTGCTTGTGTTCTTGCTTTGGGTAGAGCCGGGAGACGAGTACGTGCACGAGGAACCTGTTGAGTATGCTAACGAGGATCAAGCCTTCGACAACTCTGAGAACCTTGCAGGCAAGATGGCCATACCTTCGATATCACTTCTATCTTTGCTTGCTAGTACTCGCTCTATCGCTATGTTAGCTCTACCTTCCTCTGTTTACCATGCCTCCCTATTGCCATGTCAAACCTCTAACCATCCTGTCCTATCAACCGTTGTTTGGCTATGTCACCGCTTTTGCTCAGCCCCTCTTATAGCATTGTTAGTTGCAGGTGAAGATGAAGTTTGTTCCTGGTCGGAACATGGGTATTTTGGGATATCACAATATCTCCTGTTTAAATTAATGCACCTTATATACTTGGTAAAGGGTGTATGGCTCGGCCTTATGCCTGGTGACTTGTTCCACTCTTGCCGCCCTAGTTTCCGTCATACCGGTGTTATGTTCCTTGATTTTGCGTTCCTTACACGGTTGGGTGATTTATGGGACCCCCTTGACAGTTCGCTTTTAATAAAACTCCTCCAGCAAGGCCCAACCTTGGTTTTACCATTTGCCACCTAAGCCCTTTTCCCTTGGGTTTTCGCGAGCCCAAGGGTCATATTTATTTACCCCCCCCAGGCCAGTGCTCCTTCGAGTGTTGGTCCAACCTGTCAACCGCCGGTGGCCACCAGGGGCAACTCTGGGCTGGCCTATCGGAAGTTTGGACAATCCGGTGTGCCCTGAGAACGAGTTATGCGCAGCTCCTATCGGGATTTTCGGCGCATCGGGTGGCTTTGCTGGTCGTGTTTTACCATTGTCGAAATGTTTTGCGAACCGGGATTCCAAGGCTAATCAGGTCTTCGCGGGAGAAGGTATATCCTTCATTGACTGTGAGAGCTTGTGATGGGCTAAGTTGGGACACCCCTGCTGGGTATATAATCTTTCGAAAGCCATGCCTGCGGTTATGAGGCAGATAGGAATTTGTTAATGTCCGGTTGTAGATAACTTGACACTTGACCTCTTTAAAATGCATCAACCGCGTGTGTAGCCGTGATGGTCTCTTCTCAGCGGAGTCCGGGAAGTGAACACGGTTTGTGTTATGCTTGACGTAAGTAGTTTCAGGATCACTTCTTGATCACTTCTAGCTTCTCGACCGACGCGTTGCTTCTCTTCTCGCTCTCACTTGCGTATGTTAGCCACCATATATGCTTAGTGCTTGCCGCAGCTCCACCATATTACCCTTTTTCCTACCTATAAGCTTAAATAGTCTTGATCTCGCGGGTGTGAGATTGCTGAGTCCCCATAGCTCACAGATTCTACCAAAACAGATGCAGGTGCCGATGATACCAGCGCAGATGGCGCAACTGAGCTGAAGTGGGAGCTTGATGAGGCCCTTGGTCGTTACTATGTATCGTTTCCAGATGATCAGTAGTGGAGCCCAGTCGGGGCGATCGGGGATCTAGCATTTGGGGTTGTCTTCTTTTCATTTGAACTTGACCGTAGCCGGTCTATGAGTGTATTTTGAATGATGTATGATCTTAATTTATGTATTGTGTGAAGTGGCAATTGTAAGCCAACTCTCTTTATCCCATTCTTGTTCATTACTTGGGATTGTGTGAAGATGACCCTTCTTGCGACAAAACCACTATGCGGTTATGCCTCTAAGCCGTGCTTCGACACGTGGGAGATATAGCCGCATCGTGGGTGTTACAAGTTGGTAATCAGAGCCATCCCCGACTTAGGAGCCCCCTGCTTGATTGTTTGCTGGCGATGTTGAGTCTAGAACAAAAATGTTTTGAGTCTTAGGATTATATATATCGGAGAGTAGTATTCTTTTTACTCCTCAGTCCCTTCGTCGCTCTGGTGAGGTCTCCTGACATAGATGTTTTGACTTTCCTCTCCTCAAATTTCACTAAATTTTTTTAGGATCACGCGGGTATCTTGGAATCGTTCCGATGGTTTTGTGACGAGAACATTGTTCTTGGTGCCTCCTGTCTATTTTTGTGGCTTTGACCCGGGGAGTTGAGCTCTGAGGTGTTGTCGTCACAATTTTATCGTTGCAATTCTGGAATACCTGAGTCTTGCCGACATCGAAAATCTCTTTTATGCAGTTGTTGGTGAGATAACCTCGATGCCACCCAGTACTGGGGCGGGAGTTCGGGAGTATTGCCATAACTCGTATAACAGATGCTTTTCGAAGGTTGAGGTACACGATTTCCGAAGGTTTCTTGGTTATGTGTTGACGGATGGATACAGCTGGATGTAGGGATTGTTAGTTTGGGTGAGATATATTGCTTCCCCTGTATCCCCAACACCTGATTGCATAACCAGAAAGTTTCGGGAGTTTATAGGTGGGATTCAAGTAGCTCTAGCATTTCTTCCCGCAGATATTTGGTTCGCGATTGGGTAATCCTTACCACTTATTTGTTCCAGTTGTACCTTTTTTATATCATTCATCAATCTCTTATCAAGTGGCTTCTCACCTTAATGGATGTGTGATGTTTGCTTTCGAATTCATTCGTTCATCCTTGTTCGAATGTTTATTGTGAAGACTATATGTTGCAATTTCTATCCGTTGATTCAACTTGTTTATCTGTCTATCAAGATGCTAACGGATGTCACCCTCTTTAGGATGGCTCCGCCAACGCGTCACAATACGAAATGCAATGATGGGAGTCAGGCGAACCCTCCACCTCCACCTCCGCCTCCGAAGGGATGGCAAGCTTTGATGGCAGCCTCAAATGCCCATGCCCAGATGATGATCCAGCTCATGCAAGAGCGCAACCAAGGCCAAGGCAACCAAGGGAATCAAGGTCAAGGGCAGTTCAATCATCAGCCTCTATTTCCTACCCTCAACCAATTCCTTGCAAATCAGCCGAAGTCTTTTAGCTACTGTGTCGAGACCACAGACGCCAATGATTGGCTCGTGGATATCAACAAGCATTTTGAATGCAGCAATGTCAGGCCTGAGGACTATGTCAAGTTCGCTTCTTTTCAGCTCAAGGATCAGGTAGCTGATTGGTTCCAGCAATACAAGGATTCTAGAGGTGGTCGAGTGATTACTTGGACTGATTTCTGTCGGGACTTTAAAGCTCACCACATTCCTACCAGTGTTGTTGAGAGCAAGCGTGAGGAGTTCCGCAATCTCAAGCAAGGCAACATGTCAGTGTACGAATACAACAAGCAGTTTCAGGAACTTGCTCGATTCGCTAAGCAAGATGTTCCTGATGAGAAGAGTATGATCTATCAATTCAGAGGTGGCCTTAGAGAGGATCTGCAGTTAGCTCTCGTTCTTGTTGAGCCTACTCAGTTTGATCAATTCTACAATATGGCACTCAAGCAAGAAGGTGCTCAGCTCAAGTGTGAGGCTTCTAAGAAGAGAATCAGGGATGCAGTGCAATCTTCTTCTTCCTCACAAGTGGCAGCTAAGCAGCAGAAGTTTTATCTTCCTCCTCCTCCGTTTCATCAGCCTTACCAGCAGAAGAACTCAGGTGGTCGTGGATCTTCCCACCCACCCAACCCAGGCTATCAGAACAAGTCTCAGTCTCAAGCTTCAAGGCCAAATGCTCCTTATCATCGTCCACTCTCAGAAGTGACTTGCAACAAGTGCCAGCAGAAAGGTCACTACGCGAACAAATGCCTCAATCAAAGGCGCCTTCCTCCTCCTCCTCCTGTGAGATCTTCAAGCAATGCAGTGGTCAAGCATAATTCCAAGTTTGCAAAGGTCAACATGTTGAATGCAGCTCAGGCAGAGGATTCTTCAGATGTGATCATCGGTAATCTTCCAGTTAATGATATTCCTGCAAAAGTCTTATTTGATACTGGTGCATCGCATAGTTTCATCTCAAGACCTTTTCCATCTAAGCATGAGATGGTTTTTCAAGATTTGCCTAGACCGTTATCAGTTGTCTCTCCGGGTAAATTCATGAACGCTAGCTCCATGGTTCTGGATGTTTCCATCAAGATGGGCGACTATAAATTTCTGTCTTCTCCAGTTGTTCTTGGCGATTCTGATATTGATCTAATTCTCGGGATGGATTGGCTTTCTAAGCACAAGGCTCAGCTTGATTGTGCTGCCATGCAGATTAAATTGACACACCCTTCTGAGGATGTTATCATCTATGCTGCTCGTGATGAAACCATTCGGTTGTTTTCTCTCAATGAGAAGGGCGAACCGGATGCTATTTCTCAAATTCCAGTCGTTTGTGAGTACCAAGATGTCTTTCCAGAAGAGCTTCCGGGTATGCCTCCTCATCGGCCAGTCGAGTTCGTTATTGATCTTGAGCCTGGAACAGAACCCGTTTGCAAGCGTCCTTACAAGCTTGGACCCAAAGAGCTGAAGGAATTGAAGAAGCAGCTCGATGAACAAGAGCGTCTGGGTTTCATCAGACCGAGTTCATCTCCATGGGGTTGTGGAGTTCTTTTTGTCCAGAAGAAGGATGGCACGTACCGACTTTGCGT
>NC_057810.1:644828431-644837387 GCF_018294505.1 Triticum aestivum
CGCCCGGTCGCCTCGGAGGCCGCCGCCGCCGCCAACGCCATCTCCAGCGCCCTCTCGCCGAAGGACGGCAGATCCGGCCGGCCCTGCTCCTCTCCGGCCGTCCTCCTCCCCTCTGGCTCCAACTCCGGCCCGTGAACCTCGAACCGCGCGCCCCGGATCAGATCTGCCCAGGGTTGACTTTTCTTCTCCCCGATTTTCGTCTGTCATAACCTGTCATAATTTTTGTCGCATGTTCATCACTCCACAACTTTGCACTCGTGGCTCCGTTTTGGGCGTGTAGCATACCGAATTGTTCGTCTCGAAGAGTACATCATTTCATATCATTGCATCATTTACATTTGAGCTCATCTTGATGCCCGAAATGCTGTTGGAAGAGTGCTTCATAATGTTAGTTTCAGATTCTTATCAGAACATGCACTTTTGTCATTTTTGCCATGATTGATGTGTGCATCCTATGTACTTGATCCCTACATGTGTTTTGAACAATGCTATGTCTTCTTTACAGAGGTGCTTACCATGTATTTTTGTGATCAATGTGGTGACTAGCACAAGCATGCAAACTAGGCTTCGTGATATTGCTGATTTTAGTTCCTGTTCTGCTATTATTTTGATGCCATGTAAACATGATGCTACAGAGAGATCCATGCATATTTTGAGATACTTCATTAAAGGTGCTTTGAACATATGGTTATGCTCTATCCATCCATGGTCCTGGTTGCAATTATGGAGTAGTCTAGCATGTCATTTTTGAGCTCTACTTTTGCTTCAAAATGTTTCCTGGCAGATTGTTTACATGTTATTCAATTTGGCCAAGGTTGTTGTAGTTGATCCGGGTATGCTATGATGTTGGTCTTGCCATTAATAGCTTCTATGCCATGTCTTCTTGATGGATGTATGCTTAGTTTATCAGCTCTGTAGTGAGTGCATCGAGCTCACGAAGGTGCCTTCGTAATTATGTCAATGCCATGCTTTGTTTGCTGAATCTGTTAACGAAACTTGCTATGTTTATATGGGTGCCATCATATTCTCTGTTCCTTTTGGGCTTATGGTCAGTAAGGGACTTTTGATCTATGCTTTGAGTAGATTCATGCTATATCTTGTTTTGCTATTATAAGTTCCTGTAGCTTGTTGATAACTTGCTATGAACATTGCTTCGTGATGCTGTTTATGCCATGTCCAACCTGATATTTTTTTTGCACTTTCACCATGCTTGTTTGAACCTGTTATGATGTGATTTAACCGTAGCTCAGTGTTCCTATTTTGTTAAGCATCTCCTGTAGATCACTGCCATATGCTTTGTTTTTACGTTGGGGTGCTGTAGCATAGTTTCTTGTTGCATGCTAAGTAGCATCATGCTGTTAATCGCAGCTTTGTGCCATTGTTTTGCTTGCCATTTGCAAACCGTGCATCCGTTCCCGGTGATCCTTATATCGATTTCAACCGAAATCATCTCATCTTTCCAGCGGCATACGTGGTTTGCCAAGTTGATGCCTTATTCATCCTTTTTCCTCACGAAGCACGCATACGCATTGCATATCACATCTCGCATATCATGACATGTATTGCATCATGTTGCTTGCGCATTGCACCATGATTTATTGTGGTTCCTTTGCTTGTGTTCTTGCTTTGGGTAGAGCCGGGAGACGAGTACATGCACGAGGAACTTGTTCAGTATGCTAACGAGGATCAAGCCTTCGACAACTCTGAGAACCTTGCAGGCAAGATGGCCATACCTTCGATATCACTTCTATCTTTGCTTGCTAGTACTCGCTCTATCGCTATGTTAGCTCTACCTTCCTCTGTTTACCATGCCTCCCTATTGCCATGTCAAACCTCTAACCATCCTGTCCTATCAACCGTTGTTTGGCTATGTCACCGCTTTTGCTCAGCCCCTCTTATAGCATTGTTAGTTGCAGGTGAAGATGAAGTTTGTTCCTGGTCGGAACATGGGTATTTTGGGATATCACAATATCTCCTGTTTAAATTAATGCACCTTATATACTTGGTAAAGGGTGTATGGCTCGGCCTTATGCCTGGTGACTTGTTCCACTCTTGCCGCCCTAGTTTCCGTCATACCGGTGTTATGTTCCTTGATTTTGCGTTCCTTACACGGTTGGGTGATTTATGGGACCCCCTTGACAGTTCGCTTTTAATAAAACTCCTCCAGCAAGGCCCAACCTTGGTTTTACCATTTGCCACCTAAGCCCTTTTCCCTTGGGTTTTCGCGAGCCCAAGGGTCATCTTTATTTACCCCCCCCCCCCGGGCCAGTGCTCCTTCGAGTGTTGGTCCAACCTGTCAACCGCCGGTGGCCACCAGGGGCAACTCTGGGCTGGCCTATCGGAAGTTTGGACAATCCGGTGTGCCCTGAGAACGAGTTATGCGCAGCTCCTATCGGGATTTTCGGCGCATCGGGTGGCTTTGCTGGTCGTGTTTTACCATTGTCGAAATGTTTTGCGAACCGGGATTCCAAGGCTAATCAGGTCTTCGCGGGAGAAGGTATATCCTTCGTTGACTGTGAGAGCTTGTGATGGGCTAAGTTGGGACACCCCTGCTGGGTATATAATCTTTCGAAAGCCGTGCCTGCGGTTATGAGGCAGATAGGAATTTGTTAATGTCCGGTTGTAGATAACTTGACACTTGACCTCTTTAAAATGCATCAACCGCGTGTGTAGCCGTGATGGTCTCTTCTCAGCGGAGTCCGGGAAGTGAACACGGTTTGTGTTATGCTTGACGTAAGTAGTTTCAGGATCACTTCTTGATCACTTCTAGCTTCTCGACCGACGAGTTGCTTCTCTTCTCGCTCTCACTTGCGTATGTTAGCCACCATATATGCTTAGTGCTTGCCGCAGCTCCACTATATTACCCTTTTTCCTACCTATAAGCTTAAATAGTCTTGATCTCGCGGGTGTGAGATTGCTGAGTCCCCATGGCTCACAGATTCTACCAAAACAGATGTAGGTGCCGATGATACCAGCGCAGATGGCGCAACTGAGCTGAAGTGTGAGCTTGATGAGGCCCTTGGTCGTTACTATGTATCGTTTCCAGATGATCAGTAGTGGAGCCCAGTCGGGGCGATCGGGGATCTAGCATTTGGGGTTGTCTTCTTTTCATTTGAACTTGACCGTAGCCGGTCTATGAGTGTATTTTGAATGATGTATGATCTTAATTTATGTATTGTGTGAAGTGGCAATTGTAAGCCAACTCTCTTTATCCCATTCTTGTTCATTACTTGGGATTGTGTGAAGATGACCCTTCTTGCGACAAAACCACTATGCGGTTATGCCTCTAAGTCGTGCTTCGACACGTGGGAGATATAGCCGCATTGTGGGTGTTACAAGTTGGTAATCAGAGCCATCCCCGACTTAGGAGCCCCCTGCTTGATTGTTTGCTGGCGATGTTGAGTCTAGAACAAAAATGTTTTGAGTCTTAGGATTATATATATCGGAGAGTAGTATTCTTTTTACTCCTCAGTCCCTTCGTCGCTCTGGTGAGGTCTCCTGACATAGATGTTTTGACTTTCCTCTCCTCAAATTTCACTAAATTTTTTTAGGATCACGTGGGTATCTTGGAATCGTTCCGATGGTTTTGTGACGAGAACATTGTTCTTGGTGCCTCCTGTCTATTTTTGTGGCTTTGACCCGGGGAGTTGAGCTCTGAGGTGTTGTCGTCACAATTTTATCGTTGCAATTCTAGAATACCTGAGTCTTGCCGACATCGAAAATCTCTTTTATGCAGTTGTTGGTGAGATAACCTCGATGCCACCCAGTACTGGGGCGGGAGTTCGGGAGTATTGCCATAACTCGTATAACGGATGCTTTTCGAAGGTTGAGGTACACGATTTCCGAAGGTTTCTTGGTTATGTGTTGACGGATGGATACAGCTGGATGTAGGGATTGTTAGTTTGGGTGAGATATATTGCTTCCCCTGTATCCCCAACACCTGATTGCATAACCAGAAAGTTTCGGGAGTTTATAGGTGGGATTCAAGTAGCTCTAGCATTTCTTCCCGCAGATATTTGGTTCGCGATTGGGTAATCCTTACCACTTATTTGTTCCAGTTGTACCTTTTTTATATCATTCATCAATCTCTTATCAAGTGGCTTCTCACCTTAATGGATGTGTGATGTTTGCTTTCGAATTCATTCGTTCATCCTTGTTCGAATGTTTATTGTGAAGACTATATGTTGCAATTTCTATCCGTTGATTCAACTTGTTTATCTGCCTATCAAGATGCTAATGGATGTCACCCTCTTTAGGATGGCTCCGCCAACGCGTCAAAATCCGGAATGCAATGATGGGAGTCAGGCGAACCCTCCACCTCCACCTCCGCCTCCGAAGGGATGGCAAGCTTTGATGGTAGCCTCAAATGCCCATGCCCAGATGATGATCCAGCTCATGCAAGAGCGCAACCAAGGCCAAGGCAACCAAGGGAATCAAGGTCAAGGGCAGTTCAATCATCAGCCTCTATTTCCTACCCTCAACCAATTCCTTGCAAATCAGCCGAAGTCTTTTAGCTACTGTGTCGAGACCACATACGCCGATGATTGGCTCGTGGATATCAACAAGCATTTTGAATGCAGCAATGTCAGGCCTGAGGACTATGTCAAGTTCGCTTCTTTTCAGCTCAAGGATCAGGAAGCTGATTGGTTCCAGCAATACAAGGATTCTAGAGGTGGTCGAGTGATTACTTGGACTGATTTCTGTCGGGACTTTAAAGCTCACCACATTCCTGCCAGTGTTGTTGAGAGCAAGCGTGAGGAGTTCCGCAATCTCAAGCAAGGCAACATGTCAGTGTACGAATACAACAAGCAGTTTCAGAAACTTGCTCGATTCGCTAAGCAAGATGTTCCTGATGAGAAGAGTATGATCTATCAATTCAGAGGTGGCCTTAGAGAGGATCTGCAGTTAGCTCTCGTTCTTGTTGAGCCTACTCAGTTTGATCAATTCTACAATATGGCACTCAAGCAAGAAGGTGCTCAGCTCAAGTGTGAGATTTCTAAGAAGAGAATCAGGGATGCAGTGCAATCTTCTTCTTCCTCACAAGTGGCAGCTAAGCAGCAGAAGTTTTATCTTCCTCCTCCTCCGTTTCGTCAGCCTTACCAGCAGAAGAACTCAGGTGGTCGTGGATCTTCCCACCCACCCAACCCAGGCTATCAGAACAAGTCTCAGTCTCAAGCTTCAAGGCCAAATGCTCCTTATCATCGTCCACTCTCAGAAGTGACTTGCAACAAGTGCCAGCAGAAAGGTCACTACGCGAACAAATGCCTCAATCAAAGGCGCCTTCCTCCTCCTCCTCCTGTGAGATCTTCAAGCAATGCAGTGGTCAAGCATAATTCCAAGTTTGCAAAGGTCAACATGTTGAATGCATCTCAGGCAGAGGATTCTTCAGATGTGATCATCGGTAATCTTCCAATTAATGATATTCCTGCAAAAGTCTTATTTGATACTGGTGCATCGCATAGTTTCATCTCAAGACCTTTTCCATCTAAGCATGAGATGGTTTTTCAAGATTTGCCTAGACCGTTATCAGTTGTCTCTCCGGGTAAATTCATGAACGCTAGCTCCATGGTTCTGGATGTTTCCATCAAGATGGGCGACTATAAATTTCTGTCTTCTCCAGTTGTTCTTGGCGATTCTGATATTGATCTAATTCTCGGGATGGATTGGCTTTCTAAGCACAAGGCTCAGCTTGATTGTGCTGCCATGCAGATTAAATTGACACACCCTTCTGAGGATGTTATCATCTATGCTGCTCGTGATGAAACCATTCGGTTGTTTTCTCTCAATGAGAAGGGCGAACCGGATGCTATTTCTCAAATTCCAGTCGTTTGTGAGTACCAAGATGTCTTTCCAGAAGAGCTTCCGGGTATGCCTCCTCATCGTCCAGTCGAGTTCGTTATTGATCTTGAGCCTGGAACAGAACCCGTTTGCAAGCGTCCTTACAAGCTTGGACCCAAAGAGCTGAAGGAATTGAAGAAGCAGCTCAATGAACAAGAGCGTCTGGGTTTCATCAGACCGAGTTCATCTCCATGGGGTTGTGGAGTTCTTTTTGTCCAGAAGAAGGATGGCACGTACCGACTTTGCGTCGATTACCGTCCATTGAACAAGAAGACAATCAAGAAAAAGTATCCACTTCCCAACATCAATGAGCTTTTCGAGCAACTCAAAGGTGCTAAAGTATTCTCCAAGCTTGACCTTCGTACGGGTTATCATCAGATTCGCATTCGTGAAGAAGATATTCCCAAGACAGCATTCAGAACAAGCTATGGTTCTTATGAATATACTGTCATGTCTTTCGGCCTTGCCAATGCTCCTCCAACGTTCTCTCGCATGATGAACTTTATCTTCAACCCCTACACCAATGAATTCCTTCTGGTGTATCTCGATGATATCTTGGTCTTCTCCAAGAATAAGCAGGATCATGCCAAACATTTGCGATTGGTGCTCAACAAGCTCAGAGAGCATCAATTCTATGCGAAGTTTTCCAAATGTGAGTTCTGGCTTGATGAAGTTCTTTACCTTGGTCATATCATCTCTGCCAAGGGCATTGCTGTTAATCCTGCGAAGGTTTCTGCAGTTCTGAATTGGGAACCTCCTCAGAATGTCAAGCAGCTCCGCAGTTTTCTTGGTCTTGCAAGCTATTGCCGAAGATTCGTTGAGAACTTCTGTAAGATTGCAAAGCCTCTTTCCAACCTCCTCCAGAAGCATGTCAAGTATGTCTGGACGCCTGAGTGTGACGTCACTTTCAACACCCTCAAAGAGAAGCTAGTCACATCTCCTGTTTTGACTCCTCCTGATGAATCCAAGCCATTCGAAGTATTCTGTGATGCTTCCCTTCAAGGTCTCGGTGCTGTGTTGATGCAAGAGAAAAAAGTTGTGGCCTATACCTCTCGTCAGTTGAAGCCCAACGAAAAGAACTACCCCACTCACGATCTTGAGTTGGCGGCAGTTGTCCATGCATTGATAACATGGAGACATCTCTTATTGGGAAGGCAAGTGGACATTTTCACCGATCACAAGAGCCTCAAGTATATCTTCACTCAACCCAACCTTAACCTCAGGCAAACTCGATGGGTCGAAATGATTCAAGAGTACAATCCGAGTATCAAATATACTCCTGGCAAGGCGAATGTGATTGCAGATGCTCTGAGCAGAAAGGCTTATTGCAACAGTCTAATTCTCAAGCCGTTTCAACCGGATCTTTGTGAGGCTTTCCGCAAGCTGAATCTTCAAGTTGTTCCTCAAGGCTTTCTTGCCAACCTCATAGTCTCTCCTACTTTGGAAGATCAAATTCATGAGGCACAACTCCTGGATACCATGGTGAAGAAGGTGAAACGTGGTATTGACAAGGGCATTCCCAAATACAAGTGCTATCGCTTGGATGACAAAGATATTCTTTTCTTCGAGAATCGAATTGTGGTTCCAAAAGGTGATCTGAGAAAAGTCATCATGAATGAGGCACACAATTCCCTCCTACCAATTCATCCTGAAAGTACAAAGATGTACCATGACCTCAAGCAGTCATATTGGTGGACTCGAATGAAGCGAGAAATTGCTCAATTCGTGAATGAATGTGATGTCTGCAGAAGAGTGAAAGCAGAACACCAACGACCAGCTAGTCTCCTCCAACCTCTTGCTATTCCAGAATGGAAGTTTGGCATATCGAGATGGACTTCGTGACTGGTTTTCCTAAGTCCAAGCGTGGAAATGATGCTATCTTCGTTGTCATTGACAAGCTTACCAAAGTGGCTCATTTTCTTCCTATCAGAGAATCTATCACAGCAGCTCAGCTGGCAGAGCTATACACCTCCAGAATTGTCTCCTTGCATGGCATTCCACAATTGATATCTTCAGATCGTGGAAGCATCTTCACTTCTAAGTTTTGGGAATCCTTTCAGACAACCATGGGCACCAACATTCGTTTCAGCACAGCTTTCCATCCTCAAACAAGTGGCCAAGTCGAGCGAGTCAATCAAATCCTTGAAGATATGCTCAGGGCTTGTGTCATCTCTTTCGGTATGAAGTGGGAAGATTGTCTTCCATATGCCGAGTTCTCCTACAACAACAGCTTCCAAGCGAGTTCGGGCAAGGCCCCATTTGAAATTCTCTATGGCAGAAAGTGTCGTACTCCTCTCAATTGGTCTGAGACAGGTGAACGCCAACTTCTTGGCAACGACTTGATCACAGAAGCCGAAGAAATGTGCAAAGTCATTCGTGAGAATCTCAAAGCCGTGCAATGACGACAAAAGAGCTATTATGATAGCAAGCACCGTGACTTGGCTTTTGAAATCGAAGACCATGTCTACCTCCGCGTCTCTCCAATGAAAGGTACTCGTCGCTTCGGTATCAAAGGGAAGCTTGCCCCTAGATACGTGGGTCCTTTCAAGATCATTGGCAAAAGAGGCGACCTCGCCTATCAACTTGAGCTTCCATCCAACTTTGCAAACGTGCATGATGTGTTTCACGTGTCACAGCTTCGCAAGTGCTTCAAGACTCCTGAGCGCACTATCAACTTCGAAGAAATCGACCTCCAAGAAGATCTCTCTTATCATGAGCACCCAGTTGCTATTCTTGAAGAAACCGAGCGCAAGACTCGCAACAAGTCAATCAAATTCCTGAAAGTGAAGTGGTCACACCATTCCGACCGAGAAGCCACCTGGGAGCGCGAGGATCACCTCCATTCCGAATATCCGGAGTTCTTTCAGTCCTAGATCTCGGGACGAGATCCTCTTGTAGTGGTGGAGTGTTGTAACACCCCGGATGTAACTTTCCATCTTTGTAACTCCAACTCTTGCCATTTTCGGTTATGTGATATGATATTCCCTCCGTGGTTGGGTTTTGGTTTTTGTTTTGCATCTTATTTTGTCATGCATCTCATATCATGTCATCATGTGCATTTCATTTTGCATACGTGTTCGTCTCATGCATCCGAGTATTTTCCCCGTTGTCTGTTTCG